>NW_009938545.1:98785-117330 GCF_000696875.1 Nestor notabilis
GGGGGGAGGGGGGAATTATCTTTCCTATTTGGCATCCATGCAACAGCTACTGGAATAGTGCACTCACTCCTGATAGCTAAAATTCAGGAGTGATGATTCAAAACACTAGAGATTCAGAAAGAAGCCACAGACATTATAAGGTCAGAAAAATGCATTACTTTGAGTGAGACTTCAAGAGCTCAAACAATTTAAGCCAAAGAGAGAAAGGCAGAGGATTATATCTAAAAGCCACCCATTTTAGGAACAGCCATTTCAGAGAGGGCTCTGATCTGCAGGTGGAAAAAGATATTGCCCGTAATTACTATAAATAAGACACTGCAGCAGTTTGGGACAGAATGTGGGTGGGCAAAATTAATAAGGAAATTATTTTTTCTAAAAGCCTCTCAAAGTTAAGGTTATTTTTGCAGCACATTTTTATTTTAGATGGGAATCTTTTCTAAAGCATACAACATAGAATCATAGACTACTTTGGGTTGGAAAGGACCCCAAGATCATCTAACTCCAAACCCCCTGCCACGGGCAGGAACACCTCACACTAGACCATGTTGCCCAAGACTCCATCCAGCCTGGCCTTTAACATTGCCAGGGATGGAGCATTCACAACTTCCTTGCCCAACCTCACCACCCTTGCTGTATAGTTGAACTGCAACTGCTAGGCTTGAAATAAGAAAGCCTGCACTGGATGGACATGCAACTTAGGGTCTTAAGAAGGTCAGGAGAAGTTCAATACTTACATAAACCATTTTTGTTCTACCCAGCACTAATGCAGTGGTGTCATAGCTCAGCACCAGATACACTGCTTTGTATAACAGTTAAAATCTGCATCCAGTTTAAACAAAAACATAGTAAAGTGATAAACAATGAAAAGGTGAAGCAGTCATTCAGTGGCTTTACTGATAATGATCAAACGATGGTCATGTATCAATTCACTTCAGTTCAAGCCAGAGACAAATAAATCAGGACAAATTTCAGCAACAACTGCCAAGCCAAAGACCACTAAAAGGTGAGAGGCATTTTCCAGGAGGCAAAATATGTAATCCCCGAAAAATTGTGGGACCTCTACATTTAGCTCAACAGCTTTGAAAATGACAATACAAATTCAAAATACTAAGTGCTAAGAAGTTTAAGCTGGAGACAAATGGAAAATGGAGTATAAAGTAAACAAATAGCAGTGACTGACTCCTGTCTAGTAAAACTAACTATACCACCGGTACAGAATAAGCAGTAACAGGCCAGAAAGGCAACAAAACTTTCGCTATAAAGAATAAAATAGCGTGTAACTCAACTGACCTCTGTCTTCATGCGTTTTTCGAGGTCAGTATGTCACAAGGAAGAAGAAATGAAATCTATTTCCAGGAAAGTGTGAGAGGTAATGGCATGTCTCATATGTCTGAATTTGATATAACAAACACATCAAATAACATCAAGATGCAGGGGCTTTTTCCTTCCCTATTATTTATGTTGGGATAAACCCCTTAAAATTTAACTAAAGGAACAGCATGTGGATTTATTGCAACTCAGTTCAGTCATTCCAAATGCCATCAGGGCTTTACATGTCCTTTAGATGTAATCATAATTTTTTGGAGGGGGCATTCAATACACTCTCTTTGAAAGGTTAAAATTAAATACTATAAAGAAACCTTCAGAAAATGAAGAAGGTACTTAGCAGGTCACAGAACATTCACATCACAGGCTGTTGCGTTCAGAGGTAAGGGAATTTGTCAGAAAATAAACCCCCTTGTGTTCCAGCTGGTCCTCAGGTATCAGAAGGGCTGGGTGCGGCTAGGCTTAAATTCTGAGTGACATCCAATTTACCACTATCAGTCCAGTCGCATTCAATATACTGAATAATCACGATTCCGGATGCACTAATAGTGCACTGCACCTTCAGTCTAATCGTGCTCACGAACTAACACGGCCACACCGAAGGATCTGGTCACGTTCAATGAGAGATTTATGACTAGCTACTTAAACAGTGCAGTTTATTAAAGCAACAGGTACAGGTTCTTGTGGATTGCTGGTGATAAATACACTGTCTGCAAAAGCACGTGCAAATAGTAAAATATACAAACGCGTGACAAAGTTATGAATAACACAGCCTGGCTTTAAAGTATAAAAGTAACAAAAAGTAACTCTATATAGAGGTTCCTAATTTTCCCGGGGAAGCACTGAATACAATGCAAGTCTTACCCATAGGCGTCCCTATGGGGGGGAAGAAAGGTCCAGCCCGTCGACCGGTCCCAGGAGTCGGGGGTGATCTGTTGATGGAATTTTCCTCGACTTGTCCACGATGGTGTCTTCCCTAATGCCCCCCACTTCTTGGGTCACTTCTATACTATTTTTCACTTCTAAGGTGGAGCTTGAGTGACTCTAGTCATACACACCTTTATTGTTATTGGTGTAAAATTCTCTCGCTTCACTTTTAAAGGCATATAGCACAAGAAATTTAAAGAGGAGGCGGGAAGCCTTGGAGATGGAGGTGTGTTTCTGTATTATAATGAAGCAAAGTTCACAAAATGACAGCATTTTGTCAAAAGATGACAGAGTGTTGGCTCAGGGCAGCAAGCAGGCAGCTTATCAGTTTCAAGTACCACCTAGTTCCCATCTCTGCTGGTGCTGGGACAGAGCTTGGCTGCAGAATCTCCACTCTGCCCCATTCTCTGTCAAGCAATGTTGCTACGGGAACCGCTGTGGAGTGAATTCCTGGCATACCAGGTGCAGCTGCATCTTACCCTGACAGTCCGTTTTTCCTTTCTGTGTGAACAATGCTACATCTTTAGATATATTCAATAATTATTCCACACAGGTTTGTTAAAATGTCCACTACAAGGTCACATAAAGCTCCAAGGCATTACTTTCTACATGTTTTTAGATCTTAAGTAAGGAAGCCAAAGCAAGCACAGCACAACACTGACAGTTGAGCTAGTCTATCCCAGCACAAAAGCAAAACATAAAAATTCCAGAGAAAAAAGGATGGGAAGAGCCCTTTTGATCTAGACTGGATGCCTATCACATTGGCCATCAGATGACCTCCCCTGGATCCAACGGTGGTAGATGAGATTCCAACAGCCAGCTGCTGGAATTGGCCACCACAAAATCCCAGCAGGTCACCATCCCACTGACTTATAAATCAAGCATCTGAATCCAAAGGGATGTTTACTCTCAGCATCTGAAGAAAAGATTTATCTTACTAAAGCCTTCCTTCCTACCACTGGATAAGGTGGTGCCCACACCTTTCTGAGGCATATCTAGGGCTTGTATTAACCACCCCTCTACGTAACACATAGCCTGCTTCAAGTAATCCATCTGTCAGTACATTTCTAAGCAAGAGAGCCTTCTCAAGCTGCTGTTAACACCAAGGTGGCGAGGGAAAACCCTGCCCTATTAGCTTAGGGAGCAGCACCAGAAGAAATCTTTCCTGTGACTACAAAACCTCTCCACCAGAATGCTTATACTTTAATTTCTGCTTTGGGAAAAAAAAAAATGCAGAAACATACAATTAAGGTAATCTAAACACTGGCTGCCAGTGGGGTTTCATAAGCAGCCTCATGCTCCTTAACAAGTTATTTTTAGTAGGCACTCTTTCTGTTCTCCTCTCTCCTCACCCACATGCAGATGAACCCACCCCACAAAAGTTATTTAGATATATAAATCACTTTTAAATTTAGATAAGATGATTCCACCAATTAGGAAGCGAGTACCGAAGCGAGCATAACAGCATTAGTTTTTTATGATCTGAGGTCAGGTCATTCCTGCCCCCAAAGAGCTTACAGATTATACACAGCACAAGGACAAGAGAGAGGGAGTGAGCAGAAACAGTATGACAACATCACTTTAGCATGAGACTGTAGCCTCAACAGTATTCCCCTTCACTATACAGCTCTGAGTTAATTTTTAGCTGAGAAATTCAGCTATGCAGTACTAGGATTTCTTATCTGAAGTTTTCTTTGGTTGTTCCTCCCTCTTACATTGTCAGGGAGCATGATTTAGCACACATTTGCCAAAGATGACTACAGCAGTTCAGCTGACATGTAATAACTTATGAAAACACTGTAACTGAGCCCTGACAGGGCACCAGAGAACCCTAAGTTGCAAACAGATCGTATTTACCCACTTGTTCATGCCATTCAACAGTTGACCCTCAGCGAGTCTATCAGCGTCTTCTAGCAAGGCCTACTTTAAGAGCACCGTCAGAGACTCCCTCCTCTTGAGGACTAACAAACGTTAAAGAGCTCATAAGGGGAATTCCTAGAAGGCCTACAATCTTCCCGTCAAAAGGTCTGGTATGACCTGTAAACCTTTCACTTAAGTAGTTTCTTGTAAACCACTTAAGTAGAAGGCTTTCTACTTGTTGGAGACCTCCCTAGCTCAGTTTTAACTGCATCTGTTATAGTTTCCGAATCCAGTTAAATGTACATACATCACGTAGCCAGAGATTATCACTGTCTTTTTCATTTTCATTCTCTCTGCATCCACTAAGAGGTTTCCAATGCACAAGCCCATACCATTAAACATAACCCACAGAATAGCCACCTGCAGTAGCTGCAAGTTGCCAACACCCCCCCTACCACATACTTGCACAGATTAAGAATGTCTTAATACATCTGAAAGGGACTCTCCATTCTTGCACCAGGGTTTAAATAAGAAATCTTTCAATTGTGTTTATTACAGTGTTTAAGTACCAAGGCTGAATAGGACCCCATAGTGCTAGGCACAGCACTGGCAATAAGAGACAGCTCCTGCCCGGGCAGGCCTGCAGCCCAGCCTGAAGAGCAGACAGACAGAGACCTAGGCTGGAGACAGCACAGCCCACAGAGGAAACACTGTAATGGGCAGTTGTTTCAGGCAAGTGCCAGAGTTACTGGAAACGGAAGGAAGGAAGGAATGGAAAAAGAAAAGATCTAAAATAGGCTAAAAAATAAATTAAAAAAAAAAAAAAAAAAAAGGTGAAGGTAAGGAAGAGTAGAGATGGGAGGAAAACCCACAATACCCCAACCCCCAAAACCCACAAATGCAATCAGAACCATACTAAAACGAGAAAAAGCAGAGAGAAGCGGAAAGGAGCAGAGATCAAGGAGCGAAGAGAATTTGAAGCAGCACTATTATCAGATTAACACTGGACAGAGTGAGCCCCCAAATGAGTTGGAAGCATGAGCACATGAAGCACTTGCTGTCACCACCGCAGGCAGCGCAGGCCAGCAGCATCTGGGTAGTTCTCTGTGGCCTCTGTAACCCCTGCCAGCCCATGGAACTGCGGATGAAGGAGCAGGGCAAGAAGCATGTAGCTCCGTATCTGCTGGACTCTCTTTGGCAGGGTCCCTTCTGTAACACTGCTGCAGGTATCTGCCACAGCTTCCGATCCTTGCTGCACCCCCAAACCTCCAATTTTTTGCCTAAAAAAGAGCAAGATCTGTATTTATAAGTAACACACGTGGCCTTGAAAATCCAGGTGCAATGAACAGTAACACCCACTTGAACCTGCAGTTTCCCTGGGAGGACAAAGGACCAAGCTCTCCCCGCAGCCAGAGCCCTGGGTTCCAATACATTTTTCTCCTCTCCAGGACATCATAAGACTCTACTTTTTGCTTCTCCCTTCTGTCAAGTACCCCACAAATAGTTTCTGTCCTACTAGGACTTTATATGTTTTCTTACTCTCCAATTTCACTGAACACAGGGCAGAAATAGAGCATGGACCAGGAAACAGCATCACAGACCCAGCATCCAACCTAGAAAGTGAATTGGACTGAGTGATATCAGTGAGAAACACAACCTGGAATCTGATACAGCAGCCAAAATCTAAAGAGGAAGACAGATGAAGCTGCTTAGGATATGGCATTCATTTATTGCCCATCTTCTAATGTTGTAGAAGGAGTAAGAAAATTGCCAGCTGTTCAGAACCAACATCCACCTCAAGTGGGAAAAAGTCAGAGTGAGCAGCAGCTTAAACTGAATCCCTGTGATGAATCATGTCGTGCAGTTGAACACCATTCTAAGAGTGAAAGCAGCATTTCTACAGAGGTCAAAATCAAGTTGTCCTTGTGTGTTCAATTCATGCTGCAGAACACAGACCAACTTAAAGACACTACGCAACCTCTGCTCCCATCCCAAGTTACTGCTCAAGGTGATGACACAGAACTGTACATAAATGGAACAAATCAGTTTAGGTTATAGATGGTTTTGAATTCAAGGAAAGCGTTCTCTCAATTAACATTAAGAAAACTGCAGGCATGCCATCAGTGCAATGCAGATATTTTCCATGGCAGGAATAGCTATCTTGGTGAAGGAGCTCTTATTACAGATGAGGCAGCTTTTTAAAAGCTAGATGTAAAAAGCTTTTCATCACTGGCAAGTCTTGCTTTTTAATTTATTTTTAAAAGAATAAAAATAGTAGGGCAAGAAGAGCAAGAGAATTACATGCTGGACATCTTTAAACAAGAAAGGCTACAGCTCATTTTCATGTTATACAAATCTGATCAATGTGGGGCTACTGCCAAAAAGGATGGTCTGTTTCCCACCTTCGTGCTCCTGCAATGGTGAATTTGGCAATCTTGTAGCCTGAAGATGAGTCAGTTTAGCTTACTGATCTGACAAACTAATCCATCTCCAAAATAAATCAAGCCTCAAGTCAGCAAGCTGAACCAACTCATCTTGAGGACAGGCACTTGTTAGTTAGATGGGACAAGGGGAAGAATGGAGAACAAGTGTGTTCCTTACTACCTATACTCCGAAGTAAACCATGCAACGTGTAACACAAATCCACACCCTTTGACTCAGCACCGTGGTGAAGGTGCAGCCTGTGGAGAAGGCCACCTTCAGAAGGGCAATGTTAGTCCTCCCATCTCTCCTTGAGTCCTGACACGGCTTTGTGCTGGTACTAGGTATCAAACAGCTGCTATCAGAGGGTGAGCTGGATCAGAACTGCTTCTAGAGGAACAAAACTCCCTGCCCTGATTCACCCCATAGCACTCTAGATGGCAGAGAAAGGACATGGAAGCAGGCAGAAAGTCCAGAGACATTAATAAATAAAAAATAGGAAGTGTTACATTATACAGCATGGGCATTTTTTATGGACAGTAACTATCTTGCCTTAAAATTCATACTTTAGCCAGCAGAAAGTATTATTTTCTTGTAAGGCTTCTTAAACCTATATAAGAAAGTTTATTTTTCCTCTCTCAGAACAATACACCTACTTCAATAAGACTATTTTCCCTAGTAAAAGGACAATAGTGTTATTCAAACTACAGAAGATGTTTCCAAATATTTTATTGCAATATAGAGACCTTACTAAACCAAAATCCTACACAATGGGAATTAGTTTTCTCCACAAAGAACAAACATGAACAAAAGGAATGTTTCTCCTTGTAAGAATGAGCCCAGACATCTGGGAATTTAATTCCCTTCTGCCAGCACATGAGCAGACTGAGGCTTTCAGGGCCCATCTCTACAAACAGAGCTGAAACTCTCAGAACTGTTCCTGTAATTGTTTGTTAAGAAGGACTGCTGGAGCTTGAAATCCTAAAATAGAGACAGGTATCTGGAAATAGGGAAGAGGAGGGCAGCACTACTTTAGCAAAATCAGACCTTTCCCAAATTCTGCCAGTTTCCATGCCAGGCAGTGTGTCACTTTTGAAGATACGACAAAGCAGAAAATGATACTACCTAGTATCACTATTGCTACTAGGTAGATGCTAAGCCTAAAAACACAAGAGTGAATTTGGAGACATTAAACATTTCTATATGCCTGCAAAAGTTGTATGCTTATCCAGAAGAGGAGGCTTTTCAAGGGCTGCTGTTCCCAATCTATGTAGGTTTTGAAAACACCAGCAGTGCAGCGTGTTTTCTTAATTAGGAGCTTGACAGTCTTCGAGAGAAGAGAAAACAGACCAAGGTCTTAATGCTGCTGGCTGTTCCTTCTCTTCCTACGTATGTCCTCATCCTAGGAATCTCAAGCAAGATATGAAGCCAAGACTGTGGGTACAAGTTAAAGGTTTTAATTTCTAGAATGGGATAACAGAGCCTATTACTTATCTACTGCTGCTGTAACTGAAGTATGCAACGGCAATACTTTATCTTGGTCCAGGTAAGGAGGCTACTTTCATGAACGCAGTAATAGACATCTTTCTCAGAGGAGAGCAGAGAGAAGAGCAGTCTAATGTTCTTCTGCAGACAAGGGTTTATTTACCTGGTTCAGAAGACAGTAACTAACAAGGAAAGCATTTTGAAGAGTATGATTCCTTTATTAGAAAGGCTCAGATAGAGGAAAAATACTCAAATATAGTATCTATTAAGATAAAGGAAGCACGTAAGCGAGAAAGCACAGGTTCATCCATGCTGCTTTCCCTTCTCGTACAGAAGCCAACAGTGTTTAAGGGAGAGTATGAAACAGTACAAGCTTGCAGGGACAGCTATCCCAAGCACACTCTTCCAGTCCCCAGTTATGGGTGGCTTGGGAAGTTCCCAAGCCAGAGGCAATACTTCTGGATTTTTCTTTCTGCCTTTGCGAGCCCAGCCCAAGATCTGAAGATAGTACAAACAATAAACCAACCAGCCCTTTCTTCGCAGACCTGAGAAGCGACATCTCTAAAGCATATAGTGTCAGAGCTACCTATTAGAAAGATGAAATTTTATCTCAACATCTACAGTAGCAAGTAGTGACAACTCCGTTCAAAGTCCAGGATAGCTAAGGCATGTGTATACAAGGCAGCACCCAGGCACTTTCTACTCTATGCATGATTAGACTTTACCTTGATAACAAATTCATCTTTCACCTTGGGATTGGATGGAAACAAATATAATGTAAAAATGACTGACATCTTTAAGCAGACTAAATAAAATGAGATCAGAAACACACAGCATGAGTTTGGGAACAGGAGATGATCACAGTAACATAAGATAAATATCAAGTACTGTTGACTTAGAGGTGAGAAGAAAGCAATTCCTGGAAAGGAGCATAGAGAATGCTTGAATGTTTGCATTTTGGTGGAGATGGGAAGTGTTGAATAAAAGTTATTTGCCACAGTGGCAGCCACTCACCTGGCAGCCTGGCACTGTATGAATGCGTAAACCAAACTTAGCACAGAAGGAAGTATGAGGCTCCTTATCTTAAAAAGCTACGGCAAAAAACAACAAGAAAGCAGAAAACTTTGCTCATGTTTCTGTTTATCTAAAGTTTTTATAAAATATACCCTTTATTCTTCCTTTAGTAAAAGGATTATTCTGAATAAACATAGAATAGAATCACAGAATGGTTTGGGCTGGAAAGAACCTTAAGATCATCTAGTTCCAACCCCCTGCCATGGGCAGGGATGCCTCACACTAAACCATGTCACCCAAGACTCCGTCCAACCTGGCCTTGAACACTGCCAGGGGTGGAGCATTTACCACGTCTCTGGACAACCTGTTCCAGTGCCTCAGCACTCTCACAATAAGAACTTCTTCCTTATATCTAACCTGAACTTCCCCTGTTTAACTTTATGTGTTTCTCTAACAACCAAATCCGTAACTGTCCTTTACCTGCTAAGAAATGAACCTGGAATTTTGATTTCCTTTACACTCGCATAGAAGAAAACATCTTGTACCACTTTAGGTCCTTGACAAATCAAACAGCACTACAATTCAGTGTGCGATGAAGGAGAAATAGCTCTTTTCCCAGTATTTTCTTTGAAACACTGAAATGCAGTTGAGTTGGCGCACAAATTTACATTTGTGTGATCATTTTTCCAAAACACTTATTTATAAGATGAGCAGAAATACAATCTACTTTTCATACCAATTATTGCCCTTTTCAGTTTGTTACAACCAAAAAGTCTGATAGGGCAAATATGACCTACTGGAAGTAATGCCTCCATCACAAATGAAAGAACAAAGAAAAACCTTTAGATATTTTTATACACACTGCTTGTCATCAGAGGAAGTAAATGTGTGGGTTCATCAAAATTAGATGGTTGGTAAACATTAAACTCAAACTCATCCCCTTTCCAACAGCAAAGATTATGGCAATATTGACATTACTCAGAGGTCTTTTAATTTACTGATTGATCCCCATCTATCCCAATTATAGATCTCCATCTACCTTTACTCTTAGCCAATTTGCCAAGGCAGCAGAATTATTCCTCAGAAAGTTAGAATCAGATGAAGAAGTGTACAGGAGGCATTGTACTTGTGCACACACTTGTATATACACTTGGTTTCCTCCATAACTCCAAGTACTTCAGAAGTCCTCTTAATCACTAAAGAATCTACACAAAATTATGCCTCAAGGGTAGAAAGCCAGGACATCTTATTACAGCATTAGAAATCATATCCCGAGGAGAGAATGCTGTTGGTCACTACAGGGACCTGTGGACTTTAAGACTTGGAAGCAGAAAGTTGCTTATGCAACAAGAAAGCACTGACAAATTAATTATACCGTAATTTCTTAAACAGAGAAGTTCATTATTTCCTTGATATATTAAAACTGAAAGACCCACAGCTAAGATAAGAACATGCTCCCACAGAGCACCTCAGGTCTTTACACTAGTCTAAGAAACATCACTAGGTAAAACCTCAGTCAGCAGAACTAACAGGGTGAGCACTGACAGGTTTTCACATAATTAAAAAAAGTCATCCCAAGAATACCACTTTGGTGGTTTTAAACATAAGAAACACATTACGTATGCACTGGTGTTTAACAGTTGTAAACTACTCCTTTTAATTTCAATCCATCCTCTTACCATTTGCCCCATCAGATATAGAAGTCCCCACAGAAGCTACACAGGACACACCAATGCAACATCATCTGCAAAATACACTCTCATTAAGCGAAAAATATGTAGTCATGTTCACACAAAAATATAAACTCAGACAATTCATCTTTAAAAAACCACACCGTAAGCCAGTCCAATTCTGAGCAACAAAACTTCTAACAGGAATTTTCCCTTATGACAAGAATTGTTTCACGTACAGATGCTTATCGGCTTCCAACAGCCAGGTTGAGCTCCAGGGTTTTACAGCCATCATTCCCATCTCCAACACGATGCAATGGTTCTGCTTCAGAACTAGAGTATCTCTTGCAAGTATGCAATCACACACTGATTCAATGTATTTCAATTTTACAAGTACACATCCTTTTACTTTCTATTATTTTAGTTTTAGCATCAGCGGGAACAATCTGAATGTAACATAAAGGTTATTTCAAGCAGAAAAGCAATTTACTATCTTCCATACTACCTATCAGGATTCAAAAATTACTTACTGTCACCAATGCAAGTCTTTCTAGATCAAAGCAATGCCACAGGAGTTCAGTATTCTGTTATTGTACCCTATGGCCGCAAGTCAACATTTGCTGCCTATTACATATTTGAATTTAAACTATGACACTGTACCAGAAAGGCAGCAGTGGGCTTCATGGAAGTTACATCACAATCATCACAGTAGCCGTAACTGCCAAGTATTGTATGAAAAACCTGGCTAGGACTCCCAACTTCCTGGTTTTACATACAGTAGATTGTGTAGCTGCACGTTGCTCTCCTCTGGTAGCTCAGTCAGATTAAGAAGTCTCCCACACATGACAGCAGTTTAGTCCTCTCCCTGCTACCATAATTCACCACGCACTAAATCATGCTGGTGAAACTGTTTGTGTGCCTATGCTATAAACATCAGGGAAGTAATGTGGGAAGGAAACCAAGCTGTGTTTTTTATTAAAAGACATACACTTGCAACTCTGGATCATCTCACCGATCAGGTTCACAGCACAGCTGTGGAAGAAACTAGCATAGGGACTGAACAGCTCATGGTCAGGAAGGAAATTAAATGAGCCCTCCCACTACGAAGGTGAACACTAATCTGTAGTCAAAAAAAAAAAGCAGCCAGGGGTAAGAGGTTTGTCAGCCTTAACACAGGTATCTACCACTATAGGAACAGAACTACCACATGCCCAATTTGGGTCTAATATGGCACAGAACAAAGTACAGTAAAAGTCTGCAGGACTGCTCTAGTTATAATTGAGTCTTCACTTCGCACTATCCAAACCTGTGGTTTTGTGCATACTAGGTCAGGAGAAGATACTTCTCATTACTTGCAGGTTTCTTTCAAGTTCTTCAGTAATTGGCCTGGTGGGCTCTCCAAAACAAAGAAATATTCCAGTGGGAATCTTAAGAGCTACCTGGTAAATGTGATCTCCATCCATGGCAAGATTGCAGATAGAGAGGTACAATAAACAACCTGCTGGGACAAGTTGAACATGGCTTTGGCAAAGAGAAACCCTGCTGGCACGCCAAGCAAACAGGTAAGCGGGCTCCAAGGAAAACACATACTTCGGACTTTCAAAAAGCCCAGGCTGCATCTTAAACAGTGTATGGCAAGAAGTCAAGTTGCCTAGTTATAGAGAAAAGGTCCATTTATGGGCAGAAAGCTGGCTATAGACTAGGAAGCAAGGCTAAGACTAATAGTCAACCTTCCACTATAGGGAAAAGTCAATAGTGGAGCTGACCTGGCAGCATTGCTAGGACTCATGCTATTTAGCATCTTCAGTGACCTGGAGAGAAGTGAAATTCTCCAAGTCTGCAGACAAAGCTAACCTTATTCAGGTCAGCCAGCTGCAATGGCAGTGACTATGCATTCTGGAAGGACCTCACTAAACTCAGTAAGCGAAGTGTGGTACCTGAGCTTCAATGCAGACATAACTAAGACAGTACATACAAACCTATAGCTGGAGTTCACAATTCAAAAAAGTGAAGTCCTCAGAAATTACTGGCTCAGTGCACAACATTCACTGAAAACACCATCTAGATGCTGGACCTCAACAGGAAGGAACTGAGCACAAGGCAGAATGTCATTTTGCAGCTATGTAAAGACTTGGAGCACTACAGTCGTAAGAACCAAGATGCAGAGACAAGAATGGCATGCAAGCAGGGCAGAGGAGAATTCAAAAAGGTAGAGAAAAGGAGAGAAAGCAGTAAAGGGACAGAGCAGCTGCCTTGGGGGGAAAAGACTGAAGAGGTTGGGAGCTCTTCAATTTGGATGCAAGATGAGGGGTGGGAGAGTGTAATATATACAAAGCTTATAAAAACCTGATGGCAGTAGGTAAAATCAACATTGCTGGCAAGGAGCTTTGGGAATCTGAAACCACAGGGTGGTGAACAGATACTAAAGGGAACAAAGATTTAGCCTCTAATGCTGCCAGTCTGATGACTGGATGCTAGAACAGTAGAAGGACAGCAAGCCACAGTGTGGACACGCTCACATGTTCTCCCTAACAGCACTATCACTGACAGTATAAGAGACCGCTTATGTGGCTACTAAATGAAGTACTGACCTGAGCCCGTATGGTATTTCTTACCTTCTAAATCAAAAGTGGAGAGAAAAATGTTAACATGAAATTTCCTGCCTTGACATCACTAAAGCTTCTTAAAATACAATTTAATCATCTAACTTCCATTATATTCTTACAAGGAGACCCATTTCTAAGAATGAAAGCACAGATGCTAAATAGAGATGTAGTGAAGAATTTGGCTCTTGAGATGGAGGAGAATGAACAGGAGGACAACAAGCTTAGCTATCTCAATTACACATTACTCTGGGTACTTAAGAGTCAAGAACAGCTTGCTTCCAAAACAGCTACACACCTCCATGCCACAGGCTCCATCTCTGAAAGCTTCAATGTCATCAAAAGCAGCCCAGGTTAGAAGTGGTCTGCCTGCCCCTGGCCACATGACCAACCATAGTTATGGTTCCTTGATGTCATCTCGAGGGAATTCCACCCAGAGTAAAACACCCCTTTAAAAGGCAACATCTGTTTGTCCATGAAGGCCCATCCTCTCCTGGCAAATCTTAAATTAGGAGGGACAGAAAAACAAAACAACTGAGTCACTGCCCACTATCTCAGCTGCAGATGCTTCTTCAAAAGAGACAAGGCCAATTTGTATTTGGCTGGTTTCAAATACTAGCAAATACAGCAGTCTCACCAGTATTCCTCTCTGCCCTGGAAACACCACGGAAGCAGGGAGGCAGTGAGACTCTCATCCTAACTGCTGCTGCTGCAGCCTGCTATTCTGACCCAGGCCTCTCGAGTACCCAAGATGCAGGTGGCTTATTTCCTTCCCATGTTTTCCTCAAAGCAGACACCTGCTCTGCTTCACTGCTTCCTACTCCTACCACAGGGGATGGTAGAAGTGGGCAGAGACAGGCTCTGAAAGCACTGGGACTCAGGTGACAAGAGATGTGCTCTATTACTGGGTCCTCCACAGATGGGCAGAGCTGTCTCCTCCTTGAGCTAAGCTTCAGGGTAGCAGAGGCATATGTTTCAGTACAGGGACCAATACTCCTGGGGAATATGCCTTAATATTGCTTTGGTCTCTTGTTCTTTACAAGAGGGTTTTAAAGAGCTTTTGATGCTGCATGAGATTGCGATGGACAACTTGTAAGACAGGCATGCAACCTCTTCGTACGTTGAGAAAGGAGCTGCATAGAATAAAACTCTTATCCAGTGCTCAGTCTCAATCACAGTCGAGGCAAAATCGTTCAGGAGCACTGGACTGAGCTGAGACCTAGCAACACAAACACACCCTGAACCGGCACCTGGTCTGATCAGGCCCACTGGACATGAAAACGGTGGCACACGTAGGACCAAGAGATCCAGTGCAATTCTTGCCTTGGGTCAGCACCCTGAGCCCCACTGCAGATGGGGCTCCAGGACACCTTCCAGGACTCTGCAAGGCTGTGGGGAGATCAAACCAGCCAGCAGCAGAACCTGCTGCAAGACTGCGCTCTCTCTCCCTCCATTTGCAGGCTGTGAGGAACTAGGATTTATGGCAACAACAGAGGAACTGTAAGAAAAATGATTCAAGGCTTTTCCATGTCTTCAGATAGCGGTGACAGAAAATGACCCATTTAAGGGGCAACAGAGGGAAGAACCCAGCCTGAAGCACTGTAAGACCAAAGAACTACCTGAAGCATGGTTCCGCACTTGATCAAATATACAGCAATGTGAATACCCTAAAGCACTACAAAGACCAATGGCTTCATCCCCTCTTAAACCATTTCAATTGCCATTTTAAGCCATTAAGAACACATCCACACAGTTTGCAACAAGCAGATATAAAAGCAACAAGTTTTGTTTTACTAACAAATTAAGATTAAGAGTATTTTTTAAATTACTAGTCAGTTTCTGTCCATGTATTTAAATTAAGGTATGGTAAAAGTCAACACTTCTCAAATGTAACACTTTATCTAAGACAAATACACATTTAAATGTTCAAAGCAGGAATCCTGGTGAATATGAAGAGTCATAACCCTAAACACAAGAACTTCTTTCTCCCATCTCAAGCTAGGGAAGTGTCGTAATTCTGGGCAGCACTGTTTGGGAACAGTTGACAATTACAAAATCAGGTACAACAGGCAGTTTTTGTTTGTTTTAATGCAAAACACAGCCAAGTAGAGCTCAGCACATTTTGGTTTACTCAGAGGGCAAGCACAACTTCAAATCCCTATAAAACTGCACAAACCTGGTGCACAAACTAAAATTAGTTTTTCAAACATACTTATGCAATGTTCTAGACCAGTTACTTCCATCTGAGAGAACTTGATTTTGCCTAATTTCGTTATATCTCTTTCCTAATTTGTACTCCCACATTCTTTCCCTGTTTACTCCAGTTGCCTCTTGAGACCTATTTTGCTTCTTTCAGCATTTCTCCTGCCCTGCTTCTTCCTTGTCTGTGACTCAGAATTATGGTAGCAACCTCTAGTTTGCCCCCCTTCTATTCCCTCAAATGGAAGGAGTATCTCTCCTTGTACCTCACCATCTATTTGAACCTGTCTCAAGAGGCGAGTGACAAAGTTCCTGGCATTATTTCAGCCTTCCTTGCAGCTATACAGCCTCCCTGTCATTAAAAGTAAAGCTGAATTTGTGTACAAATAATCACTGTCCAGATATGTGCACAACCAAGTACTGGTCTGCACAGTGTTTATCTACCAAGCAGGGAAAAAAACCCCAAACCAACACATATGTCACAGCTCATACTCCCACCCTTCTGCATGCAGGTGTGCAAACAGAATGATCCTTTTCCTAGAGGAGTTACTGAACATGCACCCCGCTCTACTGAAAAGTCATCAAGGAATGACAAATAGCCTGTGGTGTGGGGACTCATTTTAGGCTGTAAGTTCCCTCAGAATTTCGATCCATCCCACCTAAAGGCTGGAGTGTAGAAAAAAAACCAAAACAGTTCCCAAACTGCAGAGCACCACAGAGTTAAAATGAAAGCATAGATGAAGAGGCTGCAAGCATTGACAATCCCAGGTGGCTGAGCAACCCCTGATAATAAGAACTGTCTCACACCCCACCCTGGTAAGAGCTCAGCTTTGGACATGCACATATGCACAAAGGTTCGTGCCCCTTCACTTGGGCTGGCACTCCTGAAACACAAAGGCCAGAGATAACAGATACTCTATACCTGCAGTAACCAGCCTGATGGCAGGACTGCACAGAGGGCCACCAGCTAGTAAGCTAGAAACTGCTTTCATAAAGCTAATTATTAGCCTGCCATCACATTCAAATCCAAGTCAACTCACTTAAAAGAGCTGGACTTGGCTTTAGCCTCTGGCTACCTTTCAAAAGGTGCTTCCAATCCCCGAAGGGAAACCACCTGAGCGCCAACAACCCATTTATAATGCTGAGACTAGTGTCCTCTCCAAATGGTGGTATCTCTGGGTACATCACCCACTGTGTTGCTTCAGTATTTTCATGTGTTTACTGCTCAAGAACTCTTTTTTTTTTTTTCGCAACATATTTTTTCCTTCAGAGGTTGAGCAAGTGCTTGTAAAGTTTCCAGAAACCATAGGGCACTTAAAAGCTCCTAATCCAAGTTTATGGAAGCAATTATAGCAGCTTCCAAATGTTATTTTGATTGCCTTCAGCACATATGCTTTTTGAAAGTATGGACTAAAAAGCACCGAGTAAACTATGGTTCTCTACAGAAGAAACAGACTAAAAACAACTCAAAACATTTATTCTTCTATAACAAAACACACTATCTTCTCTCAAAAGGGATACTAAATTCTAGAACTATTTACCTAAAGTACTCATACACACTTTTTACTTTACCCTGTAATTCACATGGCTGTTTAAAATGGCTTTATAATACAGAGAAGTTTTAGAAAAAGACAGGCTCAAACACTACAATGTCATACCATGACTGCAGATCTCCTTTCCACTCATCACAGCATTCAACACTATGTAAAATACCTAAGAATATCAGGAGAGTGTATTTAAAAGGCTTTTTTAAAACTATCTGGGTGGAAGGAGAAACGAGTAGAGTGCGAGCAGAGAGCTCAGACCTGTGCCCAAGCACTGCAAAGACCTCAGTCAAATCAACTGATTTCATGCTGGAAGATTTATGGAGGCAGCATCAAGAAACTGTATTACCCAGCACTGACAAACTCTCCAATCTCCAGCTACTCACACAGAACAAACACCTCTACTTACAGAAAACCTCTTAATCTTCATGGTAGTCTAAACTAATACAGCTTTGCACTCTTAATTGGATTCCTGCATCTCCAAACGCCAATTTGGAAGAGAGAAGCTGTTTACTTTGATGATGGCAAACAGCAGAACTGATTGTGCATCGTTTTTGGTACTGCTTGCTTCATTTCAGAAATCATATTCTTTCAAATGATTTTTCCAAGCTGAGTGTAGTGACAAGAAACACTAGGACACTACTAGCACAAGCTGAAGAATAGCCCTCAGTGATATGGGTTAGTGGTGGTCTTGTCAGTCCTGGAATCATCAGTTGGACTTGATGATCTTGAAAGGTCTTTTCCAACTGAGTTGATTCTGTGATTCTGTAATAGAAGCATTAAGAAAGCTAGGCTTCCCAAGTCCTGCCTCCATGTGCAAGTTTCAGTGGATAAGGCAAACTCCTCATGTGCATAAAATTACTTTAAATACTAACTTAAAACTGATCTGCACCAGGCTAGACATCCACCTTGCAAAGGAAAAAGCTGAAAATCTGTAATGTCTTTTAAGCACCAGAACCACTTCCTCCATAAAAATCATTCCCAATGATTATCTGCACTCTTACAGAAAGAAATAACTTAATATTGCTGTCCAGAAGTCTATCAGACTTTAAAATGCTGTTCATTTCACCTTTAAACTAGTCATAAAATACAACTAGTATACACAGAATATGAACCACATACTTTTCCATGTCATACATACATACAGCAGTATCTGACTAGACATCACGTCTATATTTACAACAATTCCTAAATACAAAACATGTCAATTGTTATACCAGGATTATTCTTCCAGGTACAAGAAACAAGCTGCCAATTACAACTCCCCACATACCAGGGCTTGTCTGCATTCCATTGTCTTAAAAAGCAATGGTGAGGCCAATGAACATTTTAGGTACTGCCAGTGTTTCTTTAGCAAGTACACCCATCTCTCATCCCCCCCCTTCCTTATATTTGACACGATCTGCAATAGAAGCAGAGGCTTCACAGGTAACAAAGAAAAGCACCTCACCCTTTACAGTTTTTTGATTGTCAGTGGGTCGAGGAGAGAGAGAAGG
>NW_009938545.1:117536-122387 GCF_000696875.1 Nestor notabilis
TAAAAACCTGTTTCAGTAGCATTTCCAGCCACTGTCATGAAAAACCTTACGTCTAAGCACAGAAAGTTTCAACCTGCTCTCTCCGCCTTATGAGAAGAGGTATCTGCACGCAGACCTGCATCTGGAAATCTGACTGCAGGTTTCCATCTAAGGAAGGAAACTGCTACTCAAGGAGGGATGTCTGCCAGCCCTCCAGGACAAACATGAGAGTGCCTTTAGTCTTTAACTATGTTGTTATGGGTGTGGTTAGACAAGGCTGCTAAGATGACCTCATACTTAATGCTTTGTCATCATCAAAAGTGACACTCTTTTCTGCCCACCCCCCCGTTCCCATCCCCTCCTGCCAGCCATGCCTCCTGCCCCATCCTTTGTCATCATATCTACAGAAATGAGCCAATTCAATCTGCTACCCTGGCAGAAAAAGTGTTTACTCTCATATTGAGTGAACTTTCTGATGAATAAGCAAGTTCAACTGGCTCACCGTGCGGTCACGTAAGCTCCAGTGAGACCACAGATAGGATGTAGTAAGAATACGGCCTGCATGGAACCCCATTTTGATAGCAACAAGACAATTCTGCTGAGCTAACAGCTAAATGCACTCCAAAGTTCTGCTAAAAGAAATGAAACGCAAGAGAAGTATCTAATTGGATTACAACCTAGGACTTTCAAGCAAACACCAAGTCCTTGCCCAAGACTTTTAGATGGACATATGCACAGACACTATACATTAATGCAAATATAAATATACCATATACAAAAATACACACCATTTACTTCAAAGGGTTTAAAAACCTGTAAGGGCAATTCTTGACCTCACAAGTTACTGCTACTATTTGTTGTTTGTGAAATATCATTAAACAGAAAATTAGTAAGGTAATTCAATATCCGTGATAGAATTTCACTGACTTCAAAGACTTCCTCTTAGGGGTAAACTCAAATAAGCCCTGACCCGAGTACATCCATTAGAAAAGTCATTTCTAGACCTAAAATATACTGGAGAGACAAATCTATGAGTAGAAAAACATTTAGACAATGCAGTATTCTAATTCCAATGTCCTCTTGAGGGCATCCACTTACTTGGTCAACACTTTTCAGAAAAAAAGAGGCTGAGAATAAACTGCTGTCTCTCTCCCATCTTGTGAGCAATGTGCTGACAGAAGTAGCTCATAGCTCATTGTTGTAACTTATTTCATTAAAATCCACTGATTGCTATGTGATCTGACCCATCAGAACTGACTTCATCAGAAGTTACAGATACGATAACCAAAATTCATTAGTTCAAGTGATGAAAAAATGTCTTTATGTTAAGTGTGAGTATGACTCATCCTCACGTCAGGATAGACACCATGTCTCATAATCTTTACTCACAGTGGTAAACAAGTAGCAACAGAAACAGAAATTACAGCCAATGTATCACAAACAGGCTGCCCTGAAAATAGATGGCATCCCACACACTTAAATAGAAACAAGAAAGGAAACTTGGTTAGTATCAACATAACCTGATGAGAAGTCAACAAGGGAAAGCTGAGTAGCCACTGAAGCAGATACCTGACTTGTGATACTGACTGAAGGAAAAAGTGTTATCTACCCTGAGAGGAAAAGAACAACTTGGAAGACAGGCAGAGAATACTGAAGAAAAATAAGGAGAGTAAATGTGCCAAAAAGGAAAACGAAAGGATGCTTACAAAGTGAAAAGGAGAAAATGTCCTTTCCTAGCATTTTAAACTACATAAATTATATCCAGTTAACTGGTAAGAACATTTTCTTTTCATTTAACAAGGAAGCAGGTGTTATATGTGAAAACAGTAAGCCAAAAAGGTCTAGAATCTCATCTTTTGGGGCGTTTGATGGGGTTTGCATGCTTCAGTTCACAGCATTCACAATCCCCAAATGCACCTGCCTCAAAAAAAACCCACAAATCACCATGTTTGGTAAGATGGAACAGATGAAAAGGACTGAGAAGTCAAGCTTTGAGTTCAGATGCTTTCTATTGGCAAATGTGAGCAGGCAGGACCTTTGTTTTGAAAGGAAATCACCCAAACTTCTCAGAAGCACACTCAAAAGATTCCTTCTCTTCCATAAACAGATTAAAACTAACAAATGTGGGAGAGAGCAGAGGAGGAGACCACAGACACAGAATATGAAATACTTGTACTCAGCAGGGATTCAGGAGCAGGGGAGGAAGAGGATGTTTAGTCAGTACCTTCCAGAAGTAATGACATGCCCTACCTCTTCCTACCTGCATTTCTTTAAACTTGTATGAAACAATGCATATTGCACTACAGTGCCTCAATACTTAATTAAAAAGACCAAACAAAAAAGCTTTGTTACCACATTCATATTATTTATAAATTACTTGCCAGCTACATGATGACCTTTAGTAAAAGTAGGTGCATATGTATTTTAAGCAACCCCTTGGTTGCACAGTGCAGTCCTGTAGAGCTATACATGCTGCAACCAGTATCTCTGTGCTCAAGGGGAAGACCTGGAGCGCAGCCCCAGAAAGGGCTATAGGCCAGGGGTGTCCTCATGTCTAGGTGCAAAGGACCCCTTTCTCCCCTCACATGTGTTACCACTGAAACTGGGTCCTGACATGTAAATAAACACTTGTAATCTTCTGCTACACTTCCCAAAGCTTTACAGAGGAACAGTCCCTGGTGGGCTGTGACTCTCTTCCTCACAGAAGATGGGCATGCAAACAACCCACTGTATGGAAAACACATGACTGAACTTACTGCAGAGAACCACCGTACTACGGCTTTCCATCTGCAGCCACCCTCAGGTAGTTTCGCTGTAGTTTATTTCCTTGTCTAGACTCTGAAGGAACACACACAGACCTATCAGGAAGCAGTTTCAACTCAGCTGACCTGCAGTGATTGCCCACATGTGCATTACAGTAATATGGACCCAAGGATATGGACAAGGGCTTCGTAATCTGTAACTGCCCTCAGAATATCTGATAAGATAGCAAAAGGCCATTAATATTTTTGAACTAAGGCACTGCACAAAGCAATATTTGCCCGTATCAGACAGCAGTACTGACTGAACAATAACAGCCCTACCATGGACACAATCACGAGGTTATAAAGCCATTTTTACATTGGTATAACCATTTCCACACAGAATAAGAATTGCACGTGATGATAAAAAATTTCTCTATACTGGTACAATCCATCCACACCAGGGCTTTCCGCAGCATAAGCACTGCTTCTTAAAAACTCAAGTGCTAGCAGGATGGCAGTGAGGTATACACAGCTTACTCAGGGTCTCAGGACAGCAGCAGCAGGAGATGGCCACTCAACCCAGAGCTCCCAGCTCCTGCATTTCCTTCTCCCGTAAGGTACTGCTGATGCTCTTCACCCTGTTCTTTTTACTCTGTTCTTTGCCAGTACTGACAGAACCAAAACTTGTAGGAGCTCTGCAACCAAGCGCTTGTTTAGAGCTAATTTCACACAACACATCGTAACACAGGAGTGGTACAAACCAAATCGTCTCCCCACTATTAAGGAAAAACTGTCCTGTGACTAAAGAAGTACAGCAAGACTGAACACTGGGATACACCAGGGGACTCTACTGAGAGCCTCATACCATGGGCAAGTCTTTCTGGCTGACAGCTTCTTTAGGAGGTAATGCTCCATGATAGCCTCATTAGGCAGTGCTCCCAAGGTACTCAGTGTAATGACACAGATAAGGCTAGACTTGCAAATTGATATGTTGGGCAAAAGAAAAACCCCTAACTTTTGCCTGAAGGGACAAATTATAAGCAAAGTTCATCCCTACTTCTCTTTGTTTTGTATTCTACTCCGTTTCCTCTGTACATTCTTTGTCTCGACTATCACTGCTTTTGAATTGGCTCCCTGAGATAATTAAGCTTATGTGGTCGCTATTTTGCCCAACTGTTTTTCCTCCCCACCATCAAAAGTCCTAAACATCATGGGCCATTATCAGTCTTGTCTGAAAGAGCACAAATCTCAGAGCCATTTTGGACCCCGTGCTCTTTTACGCTGCTTGGCAGCAGGAAGCCAACTGATCCACACGCGCATACCAGACACCAGCAAAAACGAGACAAGGCAGAATCCCTATCTTCTCTGCCTGTGAGAGGAGGAAACCAAGGTCACCAAGTTATATAAATAAAAAAATTGGGCAAATCCTTAAGAAAGGAGGCATCAGTTCCACCGATGTGTGGGTGGACACCCCGTGCCCACCAAAGCTGTTCTATCACTTTCCTCCTCAGATGGACAGGAGAGAAGTAAAATGTTAAAAAAGCTCCTTAGTGGAGACAAAGACAGGGAGAACTCACTCACCAAATACTGTCATGGGCAAAACAGGTTCCACTTGGGGAAGAAGTCAACTTAATTTATTACCAGTCAAATCAAAGTTGGATAATAAGAAATAAACCCAAATCTGAAAAACACCTTCCCCCCCAAGTTTCCCTTACTCCCAGGCTCAGCCTTACTCCCTGTTTTCTCCTCACCCCCAGCAGTACAGGGGGATGTGGAACGGGGGTTGTGGTCCGTTCATCACATTGTCTCTGCTGCTCCTTCCTGCTCAGGGAAGGACTCCTCACACTCCAGTGTGGGTCCCTTCCATGGATTGTATCCTTCAGGAACAGGCTGCTCCAGTGTGGGTCCCCCACAGGGTCACAAGTCCTGCAGCAAACCTGCTCCAGCACAGGTTTCCCACAGGTTTCCCACAGATCACAACCTCCTTCAAGCATCCCCCGCTCCAGCTTGGGGTCCTCCACAGGCTGCAGGGGGATATCTGCTCCACATGGACCTCCATGGGCTGCAGGGGAATATCTGCTCCACATGGACCTCCATGGGCTGCAGGGGGACAGCCTGCCTCACCATG
>NW_009938545.1:122612-129661 GCF_000696875.1 Nestor notabilis
CAGGGAAGGCCTCCTCGCACTCCAGTGTGGGTCCCTTCCATGGATTGTATCCTTCAGGAACAGGCTGCTCCAGTGTGGGTCCCTTCCATCAGGTGCACCCTTCAGGAACAGGCTGCTCCAGTGTGGGTCCCCCACAGGGTCACAAGTCCTGCAGCAAACCTGCTCCAGCACAGGTTTCCCACAGGTTTCCCACAGATCACAACCTCCTTCAAGCATCCCCCGCTCCAGCTTGGGGTCCTCCACAGGCTGCAGGGGGATATCTGCTCCACATGGACCTCCATGGGCTGCAGGGGAATATCTGCTCCACATGGACCTCCATGGGCTGCAGGGGGACAGCCTGCCTCACCATGATTGACACCATGGTCTGCCACGGAACCTCTGCTCTGGTGTCTGGAGCACTTCCTGCCCTCCTCCTTCACTGATACTCTCCTAGACATTCTCGCTCCAATTGCTGTTGCACAGTAACTTTTTCTCCTTAAACATGTTATCCCAGCAGTGCTACCACTGTCAATGATGGGCTTGGCCTTGGCCAGCAGCAGGTCTGTCTTGGAGCTGGCTAGCACTGACTCTGTCCAACACAAGGGAAGCTTCTACAGCTTCTCATAGAAGCAACCCTTGTAGCACCCCTGCTACCAAAATCTTGCCAGGCAAACCCAAAACAACTGCTGGGAAGTCTATGCCATATGTGTTCACAAACTTCC
Organism: Nestor notabilis; assembly: GCF_000696875.1. Taxonomy (NCBI): domain Eukaryota; kingdom Metazoa; phylum Chordata; class Aves; order Psittaciformes; family Psittacidae; genus Nestor; species Nestor notabilis. The sequence goes on from NW_009938545.1 coordinate 123,314, forward strand.
CAACCTCTGCTCTAAAACATTTCAGGGCTCTTTTCCCACCGACCCTTGACTTCATCGCTACCCTGATTCAACCAACCTGCTTTAAAGATCTTGACAACACAGCTTTAAGAAACTTGTAACAGTTAGAGCTAAACTCTTGTGTTTGCACCTATATAGGTGCGTATGTGTACATACTTGGCCATGAAGTAGATACTTTATTTGTACTATGGATACTCAGACTGCAAACCAAATTACAACTACAACCCACATGTGCTTTTGTTACACCAATGGGCATCTCTGCCACCGATTATTACCTACATCTATGCATGACAGGCCATAATAAAAGTAGGGATAGACAAAATTACTACAAAAACCTTCTAAAGCTGTAAGGCCCTGTTAACAGCCAGAATATTGGTTCTGAAGACCAAAGGTGCAAGATAAATTTAATTCTAGCATGAGAATTTCTTTACAAATCATATAATAATCTTTGCTTCTTAAAAAAAAATTATTGGCAACAACCTGGTGACAGGTTAAAGCAGACCCATCTATATGAGATACACAATAAACCTACCTCAATTCTATGCCGTATGGAGAATTCAAAATCCAGCTGCTGAGGGCTGACTGATTTCATTTTCTTAATGCTACTGCCATCTAACAGGCTTCGACAGCAAAGCCACTGATCCACTGATGGTCATGCTTTTCTGGGACAAGTACTTCAGAGACAGGCAGGGACCAACCCACACACAGCTTGGGAAATTAGCATTCACACACAATCTTGCTCACCACCACTAGAAGGGAAATAGCTCTAAACGAGAGAAGGAAATCTTTAGCAACAAATCTTGAAAAAATAAAGAAAAGCCAATTTCTTCTGATCAATAGGACAGCGAACAGAACAAATGGCTTTCTAACCTTTACATTTAAAACAGACTGCTGCTTTAAGCACACAAAAGCTAAGCCAACATGTATTGAAGTGTTTAAGACCTGCAGAACTGACAATCCAGTTTTCTATTTCTGTCTGCTTACCCTGCTGCTCTTGCCTGTAAACATTTTGTAGGAGGATGTGAAATTCAACAGAGAGGACTCTGAACGATGAATGACTCCACAGTGGCACATTCTTAGAAGTGCGTGGTGGTGCCTATGAGCTCACTCACACATGCTAACGTCACCAGTCAGGGTCAATTCAAGCCGGCTACAGCTCTACTTGCTCACAGCTGAACATCAGTTCATTAATGTGATAGTGCCTTTTCCCCACCCCAAGTGGTAATTTGAAGACAGAAAGAAAGAGATGAGGAAGAAAAGGCGGGGGGAGGGGGAGGGGGGAATACGTCAATATTTTAGGGAAATGAGGTTAACAGGACATCTGGTAACTCCTTTGATTCTTTGCTGATCTTTAACTCCTAGTAAACACATGCACTGAACACTGGTTTATTTCATTAGGCCCAATAATTTCATTTAACATATTAATTTTGATTGACTTGATGGCTTGAAAACCTATGGGGCAATGCCTTCGTTCTGGATTCCTCAGCTTGTGAGGCTCCTTTGCAACCAGTATGAAGTCCCATCCCATTTCACCCACTGTAACATATATAGCCAGCTATATAACACCATAACCAGTGACCAGAGCTAGTAAAACACAATACAAAAATCATCCTACAGTCTTATCTACACCAGGCTGAGGAAAGAGTAAATTACAGAAGATTAAGTGAGACATTATACATAGGTATTCTTACTTCAAATTAGGTATGCACAACTTGCCTTTAATATACCTTGACATGAGCAACCAAGGTCAATGCAACAAGGAAAAAGTTGACTTTGTAATAATCACAGTTAGAAGACATAACTTAAGAGCTGAGCAGAACATTGCCTACACGTATCAGAACAACCATTCATTTCATAAACACATTGTTAAGCAACTCTTCATTACTTCTTCAAAACAAAGTTTTAGTTGATTCAAGTCATGTAACTATGTTATATTTAAGACTTCTATCAGAAGAACCTAGTATACATGGCACACCATCATTAAGTGTCTGAGGAGAAGGACAGATGCAGGTTTCTACTCCACCACAGTTTCCATCAGCTACAGACAATGTACAGGGCTGCCAGTCACAGAATGCAAACTGTAATAATAACAAGGGACTTGAAACCTCAACATCCCAAAAGGTGGTGAAACTGCATCTTCTGTTTTATAGAAGCACATGTGAACAGATAGAGGGGATAAAAAAAGTATTCTAAACCAAAACCAGAACCAACACCTGCTTTTAAACAAAGATGCAGTTTTACCCAACACATCACAGCTTTAAGTCAATTAAAGCAGGAAACAAAAAAAGATCATCTCCTCATCTTTTTAATTCTAAAAGACTGTTCTAACAACTTCAGTACGCCCTGGGGTTGGGATAAGTCACAGACCCCCAATCTTCGTTACACCATTTAGAAACAAAACAACATAAAAACATAGACCACAGGGCATGAAGAAACAAACACAGTACAAAAACTACAGCATCTCAGACAACCTTGCTGTCCTTTCCTCATCAGACACACTCAGGCAGTGAAGCTGAAACTCCCAGTGTCCCCCAAATGAAACCAAGCTGAAATATGCACAAAGCTATCGCAACACCACAAGGTGATTTCACCACAAACTTGGGCAGAACACTGGATAATGGTTCCCACTATTACCACAAGGCAAAAAATTATTCACCATGCAGAGGTTTACTGCAGCTGGAACCTCCCCAGCGTACAGCACTCTGCCAACCACGGATCAATCCATCTAGCAACCCAAATATGGGAACAACTAGTTTAGACTAAAGATATCCACGTCCAACCACTTTTCTCCTGCTTTAGCAGGGCTTGACCAAACCAAAATAACATTGTCACTGCTGAAACAATGCACATATATATGGAAAACAAAATTACAGCATTCAGGACCAGAGCCTCTTCAAGAGATAATAGTTTCCAGTACTTATGAATAAGGTGTTTGCTGCCTACACAGCTTCCAACTTCTATAAACTCTCCTTTTAGCCTCAAAGTACGTACTACCACAGTGAAGTAACACTGACTTCTGCCAAAAGAGAGCATTCCCACCAAACCCCATGCAGCAAACACCACACTCAAGCATCATTCAAAGGCTTGCAGCTGCTGTACAGAAACCCTAGAAATGAAAACTAAGTTCTGCATTAAAGATTCATCATGCTACAGGACAACTCTTGGAATAAAAGCTATATATTTTACCTTGTTTTGACCTCAGTCTTCCACATACAGAGATCTAAGTAAAAAGACAGTGAGTCAACAAGGCAGAAACTGAAGTCAAGATTTTATCAACCATTAGATTCAGTACGTAGGTTGCCATACAGAGGCTCACAGACAGTTGAGCAATACTCTGACACTCCAGAGGCAACATCTTTAGGGCTATTACCACAACACAAGAAAGAACTCTTAAAAAGCAATCCATACTTTTAACACCTCTTTCCATAGTAGAAAATTAAGTACGCCATTATTTCAATATTCCAAACATAACAGAAACTCACTAGGTTTATTGCTGGAATAAAGCATCCTAAGGACAAGCTAAATATACTGAAGATATTTCTAAAGTTTAGAGAAACATTTGTTATTCCACACATTTAAGTATAAAGCCAAATTTTTACCATTAAAGCAAGGATTCATCCACTCTGCTGTGTAAATAAACTAGTGTTGCCTCCACAAATTAACAGTGGCTTTCCCTAAGCACACTGCATGTTCTAAGAATTTGTAAGTGGCTGTATTGTACATACGAAAGCAATAAAGTCCTCTGAGAGCCCTCAAAAAGCCTAATACCACACATCAGCCAGAGTTCCCAACTATCCTGGCTCTTTTAGACAGTTTATAGAGTTTAAATATATTTGTGTTCTTTGCTAGTTACACTGAAAGACCTGAAACCCTTCACACCCTCAGAGCAGTAATTATGGCCATCATTTAGACATCTACACTTCAAACAAAAAATCTCTTTATAGGGGACTCTGTAGATAATTACTGACTTTCAAAATGACTGTTTTTCCCCATAAATTAAAGTCTGACATGAAGGCAAATGCAAGGTCCAACATGTAGCATCTGATGGCAATCTAACTGTACTTCCTTTGGGAAAAGAGCAAAAAGACATTTTGAAAGCAAGCATTTCTATTTAAGCACAGTACCAGCCTCACATTCAGAACAATGGATGGCAGCCACATTATATTTCAAGGAATTCTGCGTAGAAAGAAAAAAAAAAAAAAAAAGTTATTTTCTGGGAAAACAATAAAATTCTGAGCCCTGGATCCCAGCCAAAAATAACAACTGTAACTTGGGTGTGTACTGGGGGAAGTGGGGAGGCAAGACAGAGGAGTCTGAACACACATGGAGAAATAAGAAAGCCAAGAAGTGAAGGTAGAGGGACTTACATCCATGTGCTCTGTGTTTCCAACTGACATAAAGTAGCTAGCTCTTATTGCAAATGATTCAAACCCCAAAATGTTTCTCTAATATTTTAAAATATCAACCAATAACATTAGACTTTACGTTTCTTTAACTCTGATTTTTATATAACCAGATGGAGAGCCCATTTTGTCAGTAATTAAAAAGCAAACGTGTTTACAAAAGTTAGACCCAAATAAATATTTCCATTCCTAGAGCACAGATGAACATTTAATTTGAATTCACGTGTTCAAGAGAGATACAGGTAAAACAACATCAATTCCTCTTTCTGCACCCACCAGCAGAAAACATACTTCGTGGTTAGAGGAAACCAAGGAGAGCCATGGTTCGCCACATGCAAAATTCACAGGCAACATTTTATACCTTCGTTGTAACTGTGGTTATTTTATGGCCTCTCTACAAGGTGGAACATCACCCTCAGATACATGCAGCAATTTACATGTCTCAGCACCTCAGATTCCTCCTGCAGGTTTGGTGAACTAACTCATACTCAAGTTCAAGGTTCTACATCAAAATGGGTATTTTGGTTTTCATGAAAAAAAAAAAAAAAAAAAATAGAAAACCACAACAAAGAAAGAAGTCTTTAAGCCTGTTTACATCCGTTTATAAACGGCACGCATGTGACAGCACTGGAAGAGGCTGACACCTCATAGCCATAAGACATGACTTCCCTGGCTTTCAAGAAATTGTTGAAGGGTCGTGCCAAGACTTGAGCATGCTTCTTCTAAACCCTGAAGTGATCAAGCTACCAAAGGGTGAGGAAGATACTCCAAACAACCAAATGGTTGCTTTGTAAATACAATTAATTTCACTGCCCAATATTGCCCTTCACAATAACCAACTGCAGAAGAAATGCTGTCAAATATCATATTCAACTGGTACTTCATTTTTACGTATTGCAGTTTCTTTTTATCTGCTACAAACAAAGTGCACACACATTCTGGACTGCTCGATAGGAAAAAGAAAGCATATTACTTTCATTTCATGGACACACATGTTCAGTCAGAGTTCAGCACTGATGGCAGGTCTTCCCAGTGCTATTTATCTGAAGTATCCTGTAGGATCTTGTTGCTGAAAGAGGCATCAAGCAACACTGTCACCAAACTGGTTAAGGCATGAAGCTCAAATGTCCAAGGACAATACACCTCATGTTACTGAAGGAACATAACAGCAATGAAAAGAAAATTCCTTGTCATTTCCTCTAAAGCTGTGTTTATCCAGTTCAGAAATGTCAACTGCAGGGGGAACAAAACACAAAATAAAAACACAGCAAGCTTCATAAAAATGTTCAAGGCAGAAGAACCATGACAGGAGAGTCAGCAGAGAGAAGAAAACATACTTTAAAAAGAACTAGCACACCTCAACAGTACATGAAGAACAAATAACCTGTGATAAGCAGACACTTGCATGCACTTTTATCGAAGTCCAACAGGGCTTCAAATAAAGAAAAGTTTAGGAAGTCATGACCCAAGTAAAAGCTCCTCAAGGCTATCTATGCTTGGAAACATAGCACAAACTACACCAATGTGTTACTAATTGCTTAGATTTAACTCCCTGACAAAATGAAGTTTTCTCATCTTATATGGGTATAATGATGCTGAACCTCCTCACCTGCAGGAACACTAGAAAACAAATTTCCTCAATCAAACCACACTCAACACTAGGGAGTCTTTAACTTGTCCAGGACTGCTGCCCAATAGCTTGAAATAAAAAGCTCTCAAGAAATGGGTTGTTAGTAGGTTAGGGACCTGAGAACAGTAAGTGGAAATAAGTGTGGCATGCGGACTAAAACCAGGTTTTGTTTGCAATTTTTTCTTCTCATAAAATCCTTTGAGAAAAGAGGTCAAGAAGATCAGAGAAAGAACTCTTCTCTCCACACCTAAAATACAGCAGTTTCACTAAAAGCAAAAAGAGACACTTAAAAAGTTA
>NW_009938546.1:0-4715 GCF_000696875.1 Nestor notabilis
TCTGTGCTCCCGGTGGCAGGGGGAGAAGGCGTCTTTCAGGAGCGAAGGGGTATTTCGTGGATGGAGCTCGGATTTCGTGCCGAGATCTCTCTCCGGGAACGGGATATGTATTACTCGCCATTTATTTATCTAAATCATAAACATTCCCCCTCTTGGAGTTGGAGCTCCTCGTCACGATACATTTGATGCGTAGACAACAGTTATAGAACTAAAAATAATACCTTATGTAAATAAAACTCCTTTCCAGAACAACACCGAAGACGTCTTGGTTTACAACAGAAGACCTGCAATATATAGGAGTCCTTCACGTCAAATGCTATTTCAAAATAGACCAGCTTACTCTCTAATGGCTATTTATAGAACGTGTGTTCAGAGGCTGAAGTGCAGTTGTAGGGACATCTCAAATAAGTTTTAGAATGTTTCATTTTTCTGAGAAGTTCAAATACAATTTTCAGCAGTTTCCTCCAAAAATAACTGATGTTTCTGTAGCAGGCTTCAATCAACAAGCAAACCAACACCCCCTCCCCATTTGTGTAGGGCACGTTTTTCTTTTAGACTCATGTTACCAAATTGAACTAAATCACCTAATGCTATCTAAAGTCGACCATTCCTTAAACCAGATGACTCACACCAGCACTACCCTAAATCTGGCCTGGCAGAATCCAGCCCTCTCCATTGTCCTGTCTCAATCCAAGCCTTGCCCCACGGTCGGCCACCGCCACACCCTCCCAAAGTCATTACGTAAATGTTTGCATGGTGGTATGTCCCTAGAACACAAAACCAGTTTAAAATAGTAAAAATGTGAAGGATTAATAGTATTTGCTTAGAAACCTAACAAAACCTGGTATCTGTAAGACAAAAAACCCCACATAAGCACAACACTGAAGTCACAGTGCAATGGAAACCCAGAGTAAACCTTCCCTAAAATGTTGAATAGTCGTTAAAATGCAGATAATGTAGTAAACTGATTAAGTAGACATGTAGACCTATCAAACAGGACCTAAGACCACATCAGTTTTGTGTTACACTACACGTAGTTATACTACACCAATCTTTCAGTGAAGTGATGCTGAATCTTTACTGAACTTTTCCAATTTGTCCTCTTCTTTTCCCTCTCAGTAAATTTCATATTTCAAATCTCCTCCAAAACTTTTTTCTCTCTTTAGTATTTATTTTGAGGGGAAAAAAACCTAACGCCTACATTCCCTTCCTCATTTTTTCCCCAATGTCTTACGGAATCAATCACTAGGGTACAAACCATACTAGTCCAAAAATCTGACAACCTCTGCTCAGGTTAAGTTTCAGGGACTGTTAAACTGAATATGAGGTTCTAAACCGAACTGTTACATCAGATCATTTGCACACGGATTTGAGTGATTCCTGATTTCAAGGCATGTGTTTTATCTCTCCGAATTTTCACACAACAAATAAAATACAGAGCTGCTTCTGACACTGGCCATTAGACACCTACCACACTATCCACTGCTGATCACTAGGCGCGACTGATTGCTGCTGCTCTTTGGTCTAGAAAGAAATCCACTGATTTCAAAGAACATAAAAAAATGTAAAGGTTTGTATCCTCGTCTTTCAGAGTTTTACTGAGTGAACTGTACACAGTAATACAACAGAGCATATGGGGTTTGTTAGCTTTTCCAAATAAAATGCAAAGATTGTAAAAATACCATAAAAACCCAAAACCAAGAACTCCAGGATGACCACTACAATCATAGAATCAATTGAAATTAAGGAGTTTAGTACAGAAAGGTCCTTTAAAATTTCAGGCTTAGTTGATTTTGTACTGGTTTTTACTGTATTTAGAAAAATTACAGTATGTGAGTAAGGCAGTAGGGAAGCTTTTCTGAAGGCAACTTTACCTTATGGTGGAGGTACTGATGCTATGTAGTTACTTTCCAGAGATTCACCCAAACAGGGTATGCCAATAAAAAAATATATCTCTATATTAGTGGTTTCTGTCTGTGGAAGCCTTCCTCCTCTCCAGCTGTTACACGTTCTGACATGCAGCTGTGTATTTTAAAGCCAGAAGGGACATAGGCCTGCCAGCACTATGAGATAAGAATATCCTTTCCCGTTAAGAAATGTGAGTCTCACTTGTATTTTGAGTTAGGCTGTAATCATCCTGGTTAGTCTTCTCTGGGCTTTCATCTGGTACATTTAAACGCTTGTTTGTATTTAGAATATTTTCCCTGTACTTGTACATTGTGTCTTACAACTAGGTTACATCTGTCTAGTTTTAACCGTATATTCTAGTACAAGAACTGCCTACCCATCAATACTTAAAGAAAACCAAGTGTGAGTCTCTATACCTCAGCTTCAGAAACCCAGAACAAAAACTATTAAATCAGCCATTACTATGACAAGCAGAGAATATGCTTCCCTGTAAAGCATGTGGAACAACTTTCTATGCTGCAGGGAGCTGGTACAACAGGGCAGGGTAGCCAGCATTGCTGACAGCTCAGGATAACACCAATGCATGCAACAAACCCAGATTGACTTTTCAAGCTTTGCACAGAACAATAGGTTACTGTGCTTTTAGAACAGAACTGTCTTTTATATTTTTTTACACCTCTCACAGGGTGTGTACTTGCTGAGTAACCCTGCACGGTACATGCTCGTACATTGGTCTGCAGGAAAGGAATATATCCTATCAAGAAATACAGAAGGGCTTGGGCTATAATGCTGCAAAAGCAGATTGTGGCTTCTAGCAGGGCTTATCTCAAGACGGGGTCCTGCCTAGAGACACATTTCCATCTTCAGTAGGGTGCTGTGACCTCTTTCCAGTACCCTGTGGACCTGATGTATTTGGTCAGCAGACCCCAGTTTTGGGTCAGCTGGTTGTGTCGGCGTATAAGATGATAAAGGCAGTAATAGGATATAGTGTCATGCTTCAATTGTGAGATGCAGGCCTAAAGAGATGTGTGAGGTTGGGCAGAGTCTGACAGATCTCATATGCTGATTACTCTTCCTTGTAACAGCCCAATTTTGCATGTGAGGGATAGAAGGCTGTCATAAATACACATATAAAAGACATAGTAGTTTGTCTAGAAGCAACTTTTTCCTCAGTACTACTAGAAAAATAATAAAGAATTTAGATTTTGCTTCCACTTGTGTTCTTATACCCAGTGTCCTGGTTTTGGCTGGGACAGAGTTAATTTTCTTCCTAGTATCTGGTGCAGCACTGTGTTTTGGCTTCTGTCTGAGAGTAACGCTGATAACACACGGATGTTTTAGTTGTTGTTCAGTAGCACTTAGCCTGATCAAGGACTTTTCAGTCTCTCATCCTCTGCCAGTGAGGAGGGGCCCAGCTGGGAGGGAGCAGAAACAGTACACCTGACCCAAACCAACTAAAAGGATATTCAGTACCATGATGGCAGGTAAAGGGACTTTTCAGCCTCAAGGGGTAACCTTGAGAGGCATCCCTGCTCAAGGGGAGATAACTGCTATGCAGCCTGCTGACATACAGAAGAGCTTCATGACACCCAGTTAGTAATTCTGTACATGGGTTTCATATATCCTCATACTGCCTCTGACTGTAAGCAGAAGCAAAAGTCTTGTGAGCATTCTTTGGAGATAAGGAACAATATATTGAAAAAGATTTTTGACTGGGAGAAATTCATTTAGAAAGCTGGTAGTTGAAGGTGTACATGTCTTCTGCTATTTAGGGAAAAAATGTTACGGTTTCTTGCTGAAATGAACTTTTCTACCCCTCTGGCAAGTTTAACTTCTTTGAAGAACCCAACTTAACTTTCTTACTTTTGAAATACTGATGTCTCAAGAAAAAGCCAAGATAACTGCTTGAAACATCAACTTCCTCCTTAATTTGGAATCATCCAAAGATTTAATCAGAATTTAGGAAAGTTTGAATGCCAACACAGCTGAGTTTGTGGTATATGTTACACGTGTGTTTTCTCTCCTGTCCTTTTCCAGCTTCTGTCCTTGCCCTTCATTCATTCTGAGAGCCTGAATCAAAGCCAGAAATGCCATTTCTTACTTGACAATGGCCAACAAGTATTATTCAGCTTGCTGAAGAGATTCATGGAGATAGCTAGCAGCAGAATTAACCTTGAGGAGGTACATAATGGTTCACAGGACACAGCTATTGTCAGTGCTAACTTGCCTACCAAAGAGATTTTTACCAAATTCCTGAGGAAAGAGCCTTATGACAAGAAGCTTTGCTCAGAAGTGCACTGACAAGAACTGCTGAAGTGAAATGTCAAGGCATCATACAGAATACATTTTCTTTCCTCAATTACATAATGTCCTAATCTGGATCTCAAAATACGACCCATTGAGTCATCTATTCTGCTCTGAATTTACTGATGTACTTACTGTATAACCATATGTGGTCAGTTGTATTGTACAGACTTGTACTTTCACTTCATATGTATTCATTCCCAAGCTATATAAGAGGGCGCTGAGATTGGGTACTGAAGCAGCGAAAACTCCGCTTATGGCAAGGATGTAAGTGAAGATGTTTAAGCATCAGGGCGAGCTTAAGTATCCCTACAAGCAAGTAGTGATCTGGTGATTAAAGTTGTATTTGGAAGTAGGCAGTGATGTCCTCTGGGGGATTTCACTGCCTCAGGAGTACTTGGCTTATTTGCAATGAATTTAAAGCCCAAGTTTGTTTAACTCCAAGGCCGTATATAAAAATGGTACTTTTAGGAGAGACTGTATATGCTTTTTTCCACATTCCT
>NW_009938546.1:4746-25781 GCF_000696875.1 Nestor notabilis
GGGTGATCTTGTTTAAGCCTTTGCTTGGCAGATTTGTTTAGTTAGTTTTAATTGGTTTCAACTGTATAAATTGCAATAATAATTCAAAGTAGATCTGACTACTATTGCTCTAACTAGAAAGTATAATTTGAAAGTATCACAAAATAGGACAGAAAGGGAAATCCATCTGAGCTTTTATGGTTTTTAAAACAATTCTTACCTTTCTCTTATAACAACATGTACATTGTCTTACAACAACATGTACATACTCCCCTGTTCAGACAGTGTGTAAACATGTATGAGCATATATGTAGATTTCTAAGCAAAAGTATTGATGTCCGTGATACAGTCTGCATAATTTTAAGTACAAGTGTAAATACTGGTAGGAAATTAGTTTAAACAGAAGCCCATGATTTTTATTATTTATTTTTAACACGTCAAATCAAGATACACGTTTTATAGATCTCTGTTTTAGAAGTATTTTAGTTTGTCTCTTTGTGGGTGTTGCAATTTAACCCCAGCTGGCAACTAAGTGCTGTGCAGCCGCTGGGAAAGGGCTTGGCTTTCTGGGTTTGTTTTTAAACATAACCTGACATTTCTAGTGAAAAATAAGTTTAGAGCCAAGGAAAAATATTATTATTTAAGGTTACATAAACATCAGAGGACATACGTAAAAGCTTGTGATGGTGCAGCAACAACCCAAGTGTTTGTTCCACACAAAGCTTTTTTCTGCAGTATGGAAAAAAGCCAGTATGACTTGCGGACCTTTGGTTAATTTGGCAGAGCTGGCAGACACCAGTGCAGCTTACCCACAGGAAAACTCCTGATGGGCAAACTTTACTTTATTAAATGACTCTTCCTTTGTTTTGTTATTATTTGTTTGAAATGTAACTTGCCAGCCCTACTCTCTAAAGCAGCCCAAAGCCCTTTCATTCGATTCGAGACACATGGGATTTGCTGATAGCAGGGCTGGGGTAAGATTCAAAATGTAAGATACTGGAAAGCAAGGACAGTGTGTGTCAGCTTTCTTCCTCTTTCACAGACTTGGGTTTGTTTATTTTCCTCCCTTCCTGCCTGCCTGCCTGTTGAGAACACCTGCTTGCTTGTGGCACCTTTTCTGTACACACTGGTTGCGGAAAGATACCATCTTCATACCAGAGGATATGATGAGAGGGAAAGGCCAGTCATCAGCTGCTTCCTTTAGCACATGAGCGTGGTGAGACTGCTGAGCACAAAGAACTAATGATCATATCCAGAGAAGATCTCTGTATCAATAAATATGAGATACTCTCTGCTGGAGCTAGGCAGGGTTCAAAACATTAAACAAAGCTGTGCTTGCTGGCTGGGTGGGGTAAACTGAAAATTCCTCTGAAAGCTTACACTTAGGAAAGCAAACTGGCTCTATTCCAAAACTGACCCACCTGACCAAAGAGAAAATATTGACTTTAATGTAATCTCTTTACATGCTGAGGAATTTGTTTTACGCCCTTTTCTCAAACAGAATGTAAAAATGTAGTGAGACTGTCCTTGATGTTATTTGAAAGAATCAGGGAGCAGATTAAATTAAGAAAATGAAGTCAGTATCTCTTATGTCAGTACCTGCCAATTTTTAACCACTAGTTTGGCGACCGGCAGTCTTTAGCTATGACCTAGACTTAACTGAGTAATACTAGTGTAGCTCTTCTAAAGCTGGACTGCAGTTCCTCCATTATCAGCAGATAGAATGAGGAAAGCCAGGACATCTTTAAGTTACTGGCTACCTATTTTGAATACCTCAGGAGGCACTAATCATCTCTGGAATTTCAGCAGTGGAAAGGGGAACCTTTAAGAACTACTGTGGATATGCTTCAGTAATCTAAGCTTGAATGAATGGGCAAGGATGTCACACAGCCTCATCCCTTCTTTACCAAAGGTCCAAAGCCTCAAAGGGACACCCACAGAGATGACAGGGGACAAGAACATGCACTGGCAGGGAAAACAAACAAAAATATTGCTGGCAGAAATAAAGTAAATTATGAAATGGATGTTTTGTTTGCTTTTCTTTAAATAGATGTACCAGTAGCAAAACCTAAAATCAACAGAAAGGCTCATCAAATTATTGATGACTGGTCCACAGTGTAGGGAACTTACTTCTTTGCCTGATAATTGCGTAAATGGGAATTGGAAAGAGCAGTAGGATGCTGACCTTCAGGGTGACATCAGTGTTAAAATACATGACCATGGCTTTGAAGTACTGGTATGCACTGAAGTAGTTGGTTTCCCCCCCCGTAAATAATATATTTGTATTTGTTCCACCTGCGTTCCATGATGTAAAAGCATGTTAAAATCCCCCGTTTCTACAGAAAGCAGATAAGGAGGCACCAGGAAGTGTATGAATGACATTAGGAAACACTGTGATTTCCAAACCACTTGACAGTACTGCTAGGTGCTCTGCAGCTTTATTTTCTATGTTGCTGCCCCAAAATGCCTTGCACAGTTGGATGTTAATTACAGTTTTAATGACACAAGTAGGAGCATGAATTTAAGCATAAACAGCTACAAAGGAGAAAGTAAACTTCAGCTGATGCACAAAGAGATGAAGCATGAAGAGAGGACACAGAATATGGTCTAAATGGAAAGAAACGAGAAAAATCAGAGATGAATACCTGTGAAATTACATGAAGAGACAGGCCACAGGGATGTTGCAGAGCTAGAAGCTGGAAAGAGAGGCAGAGAAATGGGGAGGCCTCTTTCATTGCTATTTTTCAGCTGCATGACTTGGTAACCTCACTTGATGCCTGTTGCTGTAAACCAATAGTAATTCCACCGAGCAAGCTACAGCAGCAGGACAGAGTAATGCAGTGATGAATAAATTCCATTATCAAAGGAAAGGAAGACACGGAAGAGAAGTCTGAAGCATTTCCTCAAGCTAGCATGGGACTAGTGAGACTGCTTGTGAAAGAGGGGATGTTGTCATATGTTTTTCCTGACGTGTCAGGTGATATATTTGGCATGTATTAGAGCATTGAGAGATGTCTGAGAAGACTCAAGGGTGGGAATGTCAGTAAACAAGCAGAGAGAAAATAAAGCCACTTCTGCAATGGTTGTGCTGGACTAACATTGCTGAGATAATTAATGGATTAGATAACTAATGGGGAAGCAAACCAGTCTGAGACCAACTTAATGCCAGTTTTGTCAACACTGAAATTTGGGAAGGAAAAAAAAAAAAGTTTGTTTGAAAACATTTGATTTCACTCATACTGTTACGTCTTTCCACCCCTCTCAAAATTCATTCCCATATATACAAAGGATAAACTCAGATGAGCCTCTAATGGTAGCTGTAATGAAGTTACTGTAGACTTCTCCAAGAAACACATATGAATTTGAGGTCGTACCTTTAGTTGGTAAAGCAGAGCATTCCAAGAACATTTAAAATATAAAGAACAGCTTTTGCTGTTCAATATTTTAACAGGTTTACGTTATTGAATGTATACCAAAATGCTCCACATGTTTGCAGTGATGTAATTCAAGGCTGAAAATTAATCTAAAAAGCAAACAAGTATTACTGCCTTCTGGACAGGCAGGGGCAGAATTTGAGCTCTTCAAGGTGCACCATTATTTTTTCACGTCATCATGGTGCCATGTCTCAATAAGTATGTCTGCTTGTGGAACTGCTTTCAAGAGGTGCTTTCTCTAAACATATGAAGAGTATCTGTATAGCTTCTTAACAGGTTTATAGTATAAGTTACTGCTGAGGTTTCTTAATTATTTCTGAGAAGAAAACAACAACAAAAAGAAGATCCATGATGGTGCTTTACCGTGTTCACTCACTAAAGTGAGTGGCTAGTGGTTCTCACCATAGCTTTTGGTTATCAGACCACTGATGTAGTTACTAAACCTAGTACCTTAACACAGTTGTTTGAATCACAGCCTTTGAAAAGTGTTTACTTCAGAGAATTATCTTTCTCTGTTTGGTTTTTTCTTTTTTTTTTTTCCTTTTTTCTCCAGGTAGTTTAGTTTAAGTCTTTGTAGCTTCAGAATTTTCAGAATTAGTTTTTTATTAATTAGAAGTTAAAATACATGAGACAAATCCACAGGATTAATTACAAATCTGAAGTTTGAAAGCTTGTATCTATCACATTTTTAGTTCACTAAAATTCTGAGAATAAGTTTTGGAAGCACAACATAATATCCTTTGGCAAATCAATATATATAATGAAAAGAAGGAAACGGTACACAGGAGCTTCAAGGCATTGTTTTTTAAACCTAAACCTAAAGTCAATACTTACTAATAATTTGCAAGGATACTTGGAATAAGAATACTTTACGCAAGCCAGTTACATGAAAAGAGACTGCTTGGGGCTCTCTGGCTCACAGGTTCCTGGAGCTGGTCTGACTCATTGCCAGATTCCCATGTGAAGCAGAGATTCTGGGAAATTCTCATCCCCAAAACAGCTCATAGGATTTTATTTAAGTTTATCTCAAATGACTGAAAAGTACCTCATTTGGACGGTGTGATTCTGAAATAACATTATTTATATATCAAGGTGTTTTAAATTCATAGCGTAAGAATGGCAAGCATTCATTGCTGTTTTTTCTAAGGAGGCTTCAGTTTTCGTGTAATCTACGCTTCTTACCCTAAGAGAAGTATACAAATTTTGGCCACATCTCAGAAGATATTAACAATATCACAGCTATGACTAATTAGACAACAATAGACTTAGTTATGCAGCTTCTCAACAGCAGTGAATCAGAAAATGAACTACCAGCTATGATGCACCTGAAACTAACGCATGTACCCCCTTCTTGAGAGCAGCACGCACACATTACAGAACAGATCAGTCCACTTACATGTTGTTGAGTGCCACCTTCATCATTCAGGACAGCAGGGTTTGATTCTTGTAATTCTCTTCTTCCTCATTTACAGGAGGGAGAGCCTGCATGGCCTATAGTCACTTCCCTCAAACAGGAATAGTTGCTATCTTTGCAGTTTCCTTTTTAAACTACTGTATTTTTAAGGAACTATTTGAACAGGGGGCTTTTATTTATTATTATATTGAAACTGAACCTTGAGCTGGTAAGAACAATATTATGGTAGTGCTCTGGTTCTAAAACCAGAGCGGCTGTTTTCACAGGACACTTCAAATTGCTGCACGAAACTTCTGACTGTTGAGCACCGAGATACGTGCAGACTCAAAGCCCCAGTTACTCTGAACAGCAAAGCAGCAGTAGGCTATTTTTCAGAGGTTATTGCTGATTATTAAGTTTTGGGTTACAATTAAAACTCAGAGAACAGTGATTTTTGCAGGGGAGGGCAGGGTGGATCAAAATTACTGCCACTTGTGTTGCACTGCAAACCAGCACAGAAACAGCATTCATTTCAGAAGTCAATGATCTCCTGAGAGCAAGAGACAGCAGCTAATATAACCTGATCAGCAATCGTTCAATAAGCTGAGTGGGAAGGAATTAACTAGACTTCAAGAATTTGGCAGAGGCAAATAGAATTGCCCCAAAACATCTGTCTGTGCATTGCAACAAGTTCTGTCTTCTTCACGTATCCCACAGCTTTCTGTCTTGCTATGGCTCATATTCAGCCCTTTGGCTGGAACTACCAGCGAGGTCACCCAGCAATTTTAGGTTATAATGCCATCTAAATAAAGACAACACACAGCTCTGCTCTCTTGTCCTCATAAAATTGGCTTTCCTAAACTCTGACAGATACAGAGAAAATACCTTGGCCATAGAAACCTTTTCAGAGATGATTCAGTCTTCATAAATGCAGTAGTTTGTACTTTTGAGAATCTCAGCAAAAGAAGCCCACCTTCTTTTTCCCAGCATGACATAAATTAATGGTATCATCTATTGAGAGGTCCCAAAGAGACAGACATTGTGGTTTCCAGTTGTAGGAAACCAGTTCAGCAATTCTGTTCCTTCTGGGGACAGCACTGCCACGTCCTTTTCTCACAGCGTATGCTTCAACAGAACCTAATCTGTTGAATTTCCAGCTGTTGAGGCAGCTGGAATACATTTGCCAATGTAAATAAGACCATACCCACTCTTCAGGAAGAGCAGAGAAGAGCAGCATACTACTCCTGTATTCACTAACTTGTGCTGGGGTGGGGATTATGAGTTGATTTTTTTTTTGTATAGTCTGTGACACAAAATTATTTTACATATATCCTCAAATCAGTCTCTCTCTTTAATGATGCTGGAAAAAAAAAACAAAACCCCAAACAACCCACCATTTGTTGTCTGTGCTTGTGGTGAGGTGTTTGCAAGATAGGGACAGTCGTGTTCACAATGGACCGCTGCCTTGAAATGCTACAAATCCAAAAGATACTCAATCTGGGACATGCTCTAAAATAGATTTCCTCCTCCAAAGTGGTCTTCCCCGTGACTTTGTTCTCTCCTCCAGTTCCTCCTGCTGCTTTTAGCAATGCAGCTCCAGAAAAGTCATGTCTGTGTTAGGACATTATCGAATTGTTATGTGAGGTTTTTCTTTGAAAGTCAGGAAACACAGAACTTAAACTAGTGCTGATGGTTCCTCAGTGGCAGCATTGCCAAGGAATTGTAACTATATAGTGACAAGTACAAAGGAATCAATAAGAAAAATAAATCTGTTTCTGATAAGGGTTCATATGTAAAACATAAACTCTCTCTCTTCACCACCGGCTCACTATCCTCATTGCAGACCTTTGAAGTCTCTAATCATTGCCTGTTATTACACATCATCCCTCTCAGACAGCCATACCCTGGTGATGTAGAGGACAGAATATATATACACTTTGTTCCTGAGATACTGATGAGAAATAGTCTTCCCAGGATTAAGTTTCGAAACAGTTTTCCTTCAGTATCATTGAGGAAGAGGCAGCTTGAGAATGCTTTCCTATTTGATGCTTGCATAGTGAACACACACTGGAGTGGCCTTTCACAGCATCGCTGAAGTAAATGCCCTAATAAAAACAGCTTCTCCTCAGTGGTCTTTCTTTGCTTTAACCTGACTTTGTTCTCAAGGGATTAAAATTTAGCAATGATATTTGTATGGTCTTGAACTCTCTTGTTTTTGGGAAAAAAAAAAACCAAACATGTTGTTAAGTTCAGAGAGCAGGCAAAAGGTGTTTTCCTTTAGCTTCATTTTGTCACATTCTAAGAGGAGCAGAGCTAAACAGCAGAAACCTCCCATAAAAACAGCTGACCACTAGAGCCTTTTTAGAGAACTTATTTCAACATCGATCTTTAAAAAAAAAGGTATAAAAAGTGTCATACATAATTTGGAGATTCCTATAACAATACCCCTCTGTTGAGACGTTCGGAGCTAGGATTTAATACAATTTAGTGCTGCAAAGCACCCGCAAACTCCAAGATAGGAGTGATTACTGAAGTGCTTAAACAAGCAAGCCATATGCAAGTGATGACACAATTGTCTTCTTTACCCGTACGCTTAAAACGTAGACATTCTCTTTGGCAGAAACATGCTTTCCCTCTGACAAATCTGCAGGCTGTCGGAAAAATTGACACTGATGTTCAGTAGGGAACACCGAGTCCCGTGGAGACAATGGGATGTAAGACTTTCCTCCCTCCACCCCCCATTGTGCTTGTTGCTGGTGATGTTCCAAGAGAATGTGGAATAAAGATTATTTGGTTTCTATGGCCCTGAAGCAATCATTTCCAGTAGTCGCCTAGTGAGCTTAAAGGAAGTCTGCTTGCTTTAATTTTTTCCCCTGAAAATGATGATAAAACAAGTTAATAAAGGAACATGGTACTTACCCTTAATCAGGCACAAATTCAAGAGTTTAAAACATTGTTGGCTTTACACTGGCAAGTATTGGCACCTGGACTCAGTTGCTTAGTAGCTCCTTACATATCAACGGGAATGTAAACGTGCTGTGAGTGAGACACATGCTTTAGGGTCCTGCTGAGTCATGTCCTTTGCATGTCACAATCACTACTGAAAAATGTGGTTGTGACCATACACCAAATTAGGACAAGAGCATTTGTTATGGAAGGTAGAGTATGGCAGTTCATGAAGCTGGTGTGAGTGTGAATGGCAGGGTGGGGGAGGATTGCCAAGCATTTAGACCTTTCTAGATTCTGCCAGGTACATGATGGCATAACCACATAACCACCATAGCAACATAACAAATCTGCTATTTAATGAAATGCCTTGTACATACTGAAGTCAGTATGAACCAAGATGACACAGTTTCTTTCTCCATTTGATAAAGGTATTTCAGCCTTGCTAGTATGCAGTGCATGTGCTAGTATGCATGGCTCTGAGAAATGCAGTGTACCAAATGACTGATGCAAAATCTACTAAAATTAATATGCTCTCTTCAATAAACTCTGGATTAAACTTCAAAGTTAGCTTTGTTTCTCATGTTTCAGTTTCAATAGAGATTTCTGTAATGACAGTGGTAGAGAAAAATATAAAAGATAAAACCACATCTACAATGAAGCAGTAGTGCACGCCTATCATTAAATGATAGCTTGCTTTCCTTCCCATAGAGATCTTTGCATATGAAGAAAGGCTCCTGCTCTCCCACCCCTTCAAGAAAATTGTTTTAGATTTTAGTTTCTTTGAGCCATCGTAAAAAAGTCTGAGTATATTTCATTGTAAGCAGCAAAGTGTTTTGTTGCTTTCAACTGCCAGAAGTAGGTGCAGAAGAGGATACAGCAGGAACCATGTTCAAGAAACTATGCACTGTCTACCTTAATAACCTGCCTCTGCTTTGCCTTCATTTGCTCATGTTCATATTATTAGCCTATAATTATTAAGTCCAGTTTACTCATAATGACAATTCTGCATTAACAACAACCTTTCTATGTCTGTGCTGAGGGGATCTATTAAAATATTAAATTGAAGAGTAAGTTATTCTTGTTTTGCCACTTCATAGAAGTTTTTCCTTTGCTATTTTGAGGCCCACTCCTCAAAGATAAGCTGTAGGAAAAGTCTAACTGGAATCAGCAGGGGTAGCATGTGAATGAAGCTGCTACCATACATATTTGTCAAGAAGGCAGGGGTTGAGCCGCTGAACACACTGAGCCACACATAGTAGCCTATTCTCTACAAATAAATTAATTATAAAGTAAATGGATAAATAAAAAAGAATACATAATACTAACTAAATACAGAAGGAGATTGTGATGTCTATAAGACGTTCAAAAGCATGGGTACTTGTATTTTTACAGAAGTTTAGATAATTTCTTACAATTACTGTGTTAACGTTAACAATATTCTAAATTTCAGATCCACCAAAATCTCTTCATTCTAGATTTATAGGAAGCAAAGCCTACATTTAAAGGTGCTGACTAGCACCATAAGTTTATGACAAATTGTATTTGTGACACATGTCATTTTAGCTCCAGTGTTGTGGTCCTGGAATTGGACTAATGCCCATTACCAGAAAAGGCACTTTGTTTTACAAACAGAACACAACTTAAAAACTCAAACATAATACTTTTTTTTTTCCCCTTCTTTGTTTTCCCCAAGACACAGGAAGCCTGATCCAGCAATGAGTCAAATCTGAGATTTCACAAGAATGTGCCAGAAGGAATAGCAGCACTCCGTTCATGGATCTTTGCAAGACTAAATACATTGTTTAGCCAGTTCTTTTAGTCATTTTTGCCTCCTAATTTTTAATATTAAAAAGTATTAGATAGCTGTTTAGTTTTCAGCTACTTGGTTTTCTTGCTTCAGCTAGTAGCGCAGCACACTAAACACAAAGCATTGATACTGGTTTCATAGAAAACCATGACAGTTGTCTTAAAGTTGGACTGCAGAGTATTTGAAGCTGCCTCACATTTGACTGACTATGCCAGTACAGTCTGACCTTTGCCAGTTTTTCTCTGAATCTTTAAAGTGTATTTTAAATCAAGCTATGCAGCATAGAAAGCGAAGTCATGACCATTTACAGAAGACCAAAACACCCAAAATTACGATACCTAAAGAATGCTGACACCAAAGCCCAGTGCCACTCTCCCTAGCTGCAGTGCATGATGTTATGATGTTAGCTAAATCCAAAACCTGATGTGCCTTTGATTTTGGATAAAAAAAAAGAATTGGGTCTCACTGTTGTGATTCAACACTTTATGTCTTCAAGGCAGTTTACAGTAATCCTTTTAGGAAGAACTATTAATCTGGTCAAACACGTTTTCCATATCTAAGTCATCACTACTCCAGCAATGTCTGAAGACTTACAAGAAGTCTTATTAACTTTACTCAAACTAGCACAGCCCCTTTTCCAGGGATGAGATCTCTCTAGTCACAGTCAGAATGGATTCAGATTCTGTTTCTCTAAATGCTTAGATATGCCAAAATCTAAAAACATGTAATGCAGAGATGGAATCAGGATAGATGGTCTTGCAGAAGAAAGGATTAAGCATCCTGTAATTAAGGAAATAAAATCTTTTAATGAGTTCAGAGGTGGCAGTTCTACTAGATTAAGGCTGCACAACAGGAATAGAAAACAAGCTATGCCCTGGGGATGGCTTTCTAGTTCAAGCATAGGAAGACATGTTCCTGGAGCAGTTAGCTCAGACAAGCCTAATTAGGTACACAGCATTCAGTTTGTTCATAGACTCTGTCTCTATTGATTGACACTTCTCATATGATCAAGTTGTTTTATCAGAATGTTGGGTTTTACCAGATAGGTTAATGATCAATAAACTGAAAATAAATGATAACCTCCCAGTTTACCTGGTATAAATCTGAAAAATACATGCATTTTACTTTGTATTGTCAAGCATAAGTTACCATGCTCTTTCCAGAGTGGGATATCTGTTGTGGGACTGTTTTGTTTTAGGATTCCTCTCAATGGTTGCACATTAACTAAAATCAACGATGGTATTTTCTTCTAGTTCCTTACTTCGAACGTTGATTTGTACATTCAACTCTAAACTACACACCAAAGAGACTGCAAATTTAAAATTGCAATGTTAAAATCCCCTCCAAAATACCCTTTAAGTATTTAGAATTACTTTAAGAAACACAAGAAGGCTGTCTACAGCATTCCCCAAAATATACAAATGTACACTATAACAGTAATTATTGGGTTTTTTTCCCCTGTTGCAGTGTCCTATGAAATCTTGGGATGGTTTTCATTTACTTATGGGGGACAATGATTTAATGTTCTCAAACATAGTGATTTGGGTTAATAATAATTTACCTAACACTTCAAGAATAAAAAGAAGAAGTAGTAATTTTATTTATTTAGCATTGAAAAAGAAGCACAAAATTTGCTTGTATTATGATCATCACAGTAAGGTGTTAAAATTCCAAGTTCTTCAGGTGAACTTTTGGACACAGAATGAAATACAGGACAAAGAAAAGCCCTTTCAGGCAGTAAAGCTGGGTTTTTATTTCCAGCAGTGATCTGTCTTTCTCTGTTAAAGAAAAGATGGTGTATGCTGTATTTTTAGACTACCTTAATTCCACTGTCTACATGAGGTTTATTGTGGTAACAGAAGTAGCGCTTCACTGTAGAGGATTGATACCCCATTTATGCAAAGCCAAAGTGCTTTCTTTATTTGAGAGAGGAAGGTCTAAGGTTAAGCCAACAAGGTGTGGATCAAGTAGCATTAGGTCTGGCATAGCCCTACAGTAAGACAGGAAATGGACCTGAAGGACATTGCAGGTATTCCCTGCATTGATGCTCTGAGGAGTCAGTCACAGTTTTGCCTCTGTTGTGCTACAGTTTTTACCTTCTATTCTTCCTTCTGGCTACTGAAGCCCTTTATTCAGGTGGAGATTTACTAAAGGTGCTGTGTGCAAGTGAGCTAATTTAACTCTCCCGTTACTCCTGTCTCTCGCTGTTTTCCTCCAGAGCTAGCAACCACTAACAAGGCATTGGAGAAGGGTATCAGAGCGCATACCAATAGAGACAACAGTGAACCAATTGTTGAGGTGGTGAGCATCCTTTATCCAGATAGAATTATAATAATGATTCTTCTTGACCAAGACAAGACAGTTATAAAAAGCCACAATGTTTGAAATTCTGCTAATCTAATTGCCCTTGTGAGCCCAATTTGGCTATACCGATGCGTACATATTTGAAAATCATAATAGAAGAAAGGCACAAAGTGAACAACTGATATTTTTAACCTTGCCCTCACTTCTTTTTTGAGACAATTGAAGGGTTAACATTCTACTAGCTACATCTGGACTGGAATTGGGCTCTTATTAACTGGAGATATTGCTCTACAGAAAGAGTTTTAACTACAAACCTCTCTTTCAGGGTGCAATTCAAATATATCTGAAGACTGGATGGCAGGAATCCTCAACTTGAAAAATATAATTAAGATGTAGAACATGGGCTTGCATCACAAAGTGGTTTAAAATGTAGTTCAAGATTGTTTCAGGGTAATTAAGACCAAAGGGTCAGAATAATTTTCAGACAAAATTAAAGAGATGGAAAATGCACATGATTATATGTTCACTGCTTTAATAGAAGAAAATAAAAGGTTCGACCTAAAGAGAAGTAAAATGGAAAATAATCTGGAACAGACAAGTGTCACTTGAGTCAGGTGCCTGAAGGAATTGGCAGTGTCAAAAAGCTTTCTGCTCCCACCTCCCTCTTTGCAAAAGAGGATTTCAGATATGTGAAACAGTATTTTAGGGAGAATTCAGCAGGTATGATGAGCTGGGAGAATGCCTGAAAGGAAGTATCTGAGGACATTAAAGTAGCTCATTTGACACATTTAACCAATTTTCATAGTGACATAGGTTATAAGAGATTCTTTTTCTCTTCAGCTTTGGCAATTTCATACTGTACGATAATGTCCCTGAAATGTCTTGGAAAAAAGCTCTAGCTATTTGTCATTCATAAGTCCCTCTCTCCAATATTCAGGCTCTGACTAGATTAATATTACTGCTCCTAGATTTCCCTCACTGTTGTATGCCTGGGGAAAAGTTAGAGAAATTGCTATAGCAATAGAGAATTACCTCAGCAAGGGCAAAGTCTTGAACACTTTTAATATTCAAGCATTACATACATGGAAATCCCCTGAAGATCTACTGGTGCGAGATGATCAGCCCAGTGATACTTTTATGCTTTCCAGCCTTCTGCTCCTACCTATAATCTGGTTTGAGTTAACAAACAGCTTCGGTATATTTGTCCCATTCTCAGTGACAAGATGTCAGAGGTCCTTCTCATGTGCAGTTACTGCAGATAGATGCAAGTGCATGATCTTTTCTAAACCATGATTGGATTTTACTTGGAAATCTGTGGCATTCACTGAGTAAGTATCCTTATTGCAGCTTATGTGCAGGGGCTCCCAACATAAGAACGACATGGGCCTGCTGAAGCAAGTCCACAGTAGAGCCACAAAGATGGTCTGAGGGCTGGAGCACTTCTGTGAAGACAGGCTGAGAGAGTTGGCCTTGTTCAGCCTGGAGAAGAG
Organism: Nestor notabilis; assembly: GCF_000696875.1. Classification (NCBI taxonomy): domain Eukaryota; kingdom Metazoa; phylum Chordata; class Aves; order Psittaciformes; family Psittacidae; genus Nestor; species Nestor notabilis. Next base: position 18,103 of record NW_009938546.1, read on the forward strand.
AAGGCTCTGTGGAGACCTTATAGCAGTCTTCCAGTACTGAGAAGGGGGCCGACAAGAAATCTGCAGAGGGCCTTCTTATAAGGGCATGTAGTGATAGGAAGAGGGGGAATGGCTTTAAACTGGCAGAGGCGAGATTTAGAATAGATATTAGGAAGAAATTCTCTACTGTGAGGGTGGTGAGGCACTGGCACAAGTTGCCCGGAGAAGCTGTGGATGCCCCATCGCTGAACAAGGCCAGGTTGGATGGGGCGTGGAGCGATCTGGTCTAGTGGAAGGTGTCCTTGCCCATGGCAGGGGGGTTAGAACTAGATGACCTTTAAGGTCCCTTCCAACCCAAACCATTCTATGATATACTAGGAAGTCTGATGTTCCCTACATGTCACATTTATTGTGTGACATAGCAAAGAGTGCCCTTGCAATACCATCCTCACCATGGCAGGGGGGTTAGAACTAGATGACCTTTAAGGTCCCTTCCAACCCAAACCATTCTATGATATACTAGGAAGTCTGATGTTCCCTACATGTCACATTTATTGTGTGACATAGCAAAGAGTGCCCTTGCAATACCATCCTCACAGACATCCTGTACTGGCAGAGAGTAACCCTGAACTGTGACAGAGTTTCCATATAGGCCACTTCTCCCAAGACAAGAGGAAGTGATTCCCAGTCTTCCTCTTTGAGTCAGTTTTGGACAGACAGGCCCCTCATCCTACAGAGATTATGTCTTTTCAGCCTCAGAGATTATGTCTTTTCAGCCTAATTGGAATGGAAAACTACGTCTTACCTAACAGGAACATAAAGGAAAAGTATTTTCTTGAGCTCTCTTCCAATGGTATCTAGATGATCTTGTTCTGGACAGTGAACATTACTCGACATTTCAATTTAATATTAACTCCCTGATAAATTATGGCATAAAAAACCAACCACCACATCAACATTTCTGATGCTACTGCAGTGCCATGAAGAGGCAGCAAAAGTGACTTAAAACCAGTGATGAGGAAGGAGAGACAAAACCTAGAAGCCATTTAATATATCTACTATTAAAAAAGATTTTTAGTAGTTTTCCTGGACCAAAATGTGCACTTTGTGCTTCAAAGTGAGACATACTGAATTAGCATTATAGTTTCTACTGGTCTGAGGAACAAGACTTGTAAAAGAATGCAAATAATTAAAGTATCCTAGCAAGAATTAAGATGAGCATTGTAATACCTAGGCTTGGAGGTTGAAATTAGAAGCACAAGAAAATCCCAGTAAGTTACATACCAGGTCAGATGAACAACTGGAAAAGCAATATAGAATTTCTTACAGTCAGTTTCGCTCTGTCTCCTTGCCAATAAAACCTCATTTTCTTTAGTACAAAAGGAGTACAACTCATGCCTATTAATTTAAAATAATTTAATGGCCAGTACTACTTTAATGCAGCTGCACCTGGAATGATATATTAGTGTTTAAGTGGGAGCTTAATAAAATGAGTTAGGGAGAATAATAACAAGAATAGACCAAATGAAGGGGAAGGGAGGGGGGAAAGAGAGAGTTGTCTGTTGGACCAAGTAAGAAATCATAAAAGCAACGGATATTCTGGAATACAGATGAAGGAGTAAATTGGATGAATAGGAATAGATTTTAAAAATGCAAATATGAAGTAAAAAGAAAAAGGGAACTGAGAAGGAGAAAGCAAAAGTGGTTAGTGAAAAAGTCACGGGGAAGTTTTGTTGACTGAACAAGTGCAGTGACCTTAAAAAGAATGAGTTTGATAGAGTGAAAAACTAAGTAGTACTCGAAACCTTAAGGAGACATTTTAACAGGGAAGACACTCCTTGAAATTTATCAGGATCAATTTTGCTTAGGATTTCAGTTTGTACAGGTGCAGCTCAGGAAAAACAAACAAAACCCCCTCCAAAAACCAAACCCTAAACCCTTATATCATTACAACTTTGCTCCTGAATTCCCTGAAAGCTGCCAAACCCCATAACTTTAGAAGACAATATTGTTGACTAGTTGGTACCTTTGGTATTGTAGGTAGAATTTTTATAGTATCAGTTATCAGTTTTGGCTAAGAGCCTGTATGTTCATCAGTTAGAAGTACATGTATAAGAAACATTCATGCAGGCATAATCTAAGCAAGCTAATGACACTTCTGAAAGCTTCTGTATCACCTAGTACTAGGCTCTCAAAACAAAGAACACATGGTGAATGCTTCAATACTTAAGTCAATGGATTCTCTCCCTGAAAACAATCCATGTTCTTATATCTTCTGGAATACCATTCATAGCAGCTGACACCCTGAACATTAAGCTGCCAAAATTCAGTGACAGGAAATATTAAGTATTATTAGTTGTACAGGCCCTACTGTCTTAACGTATACCAAGATCCTTCTTGGCTAATACTGCCAATCCAAAGATGTTTCTTTGACCCGCAGCTCTGAATTGTTATCTCTACGGTAGTCCATGCACCTTGATGAAGGTACACTTGGTTATCCTTTGGATACCTGAGAGTGATATTGGATGGAGGTGGGGAGGGCACATTATGAAAATAGTCCAGCATCCCAGCTTAAAGTTTGCCATGCCTATAAAGGGTGGAATACCTTGATATTAGTTAGGTTTCTTCAAGTCATTAAAATCTGGGTTATTAAGTTCAGGTTAAGAAAAAGTAGCAAGGTGGTTTATACAAACTCCAAAACAGATAACTGAATTACATACAAAGCACTTACAGACAGAGGACAGAAATGGGAGGAACCATACAAAATCTACTTATTGCAAGACCAGGAGTTTGTGAATCCCTTTTTTGTACTACCAACACACTGCTTGAGGAGTTAAGAATCAAGGCTTCTTCCTCACTCCACCCTGATGAGCACTTCTTAGTATTCATTTGGTCCCATGTAACTTCAGAATTCCTCCTTCCTTGCCACTGAGCACCCCTTTATGCTTTCAAAGTGTTCATTTCCTTTAGGCCTATGCAGGAGCAATCATCACCTGCCTAGACAGCAAACAGGTTATGCTAATGGTACTCCAGAAGAGTTTTAATGTGCTGTGATGTAAAAAGCCCTTTCTTTTCAAGCAATTCAAGACCCAGGCTGATGCTTTTTTTCCAACAGAGCTTATCATACAACCTAATACTTTATGTGCATATGTAACTTGCCAGTCTGATTTAATTGCATAACCCAGTTTATTTGCAGTTTAACCAAGCCCTTATCTGAAATCAAACAGTGCAGCATTCTGTAAAAGTGGGTTTGGAAAGACTACTCCTTCTGCCCCTCAAACCCTTTCCCTGTCTCTGGGGGACAGTATGATCTTGCCATCCCTAGATTTGGTATCTTACTTGAGGTAGCACCCCTCACCCTTGCTTGGCTTTAGCTATTGATGATCCATCACTGGCAAATTAAATTTTCAATTATCTAATACATTTCTTAATCTAACACCCCCAGAAACACACTTTTAAGCACACTATATAACATTCATTGCTTGGTAAGAGTGTAACAAGTTTACCATAACCCTTTTTAAATGCAGGTGTTTGTTGAATCCATTTGGACAGCTAAGTTATCTTCTCTCTACCACATTCACGTCACTATCTGTTTAACATCTAAAACAACTCTAAAGAACAGTTCAAGATGAAATGATGTAATGCAGTTGTTTCTTTTTGAGCTTCTGAGCCTATCCTATTAACACTCTATACATGAATAGTGGGAAAATAGTTATGATGTGTCATTAAAGACTGGTGACAAACACACTAACAGCAAGTTTCTCATTCATTACTGCTTAACGCACCTGATTCGGGTATATTCTTCACTTACTTTGTATGGGTCTTCTCTTTTCTTTCCTGACCATCCAGCAGGTCTTTACTTATCAAACAAAGTAAGCAATACAAGCTGCTGAGTGTATTTAACATGCAACAGGCTTTCATACTACCTCTACTACATTTAGAGCTAAAACCCTCCTATGCAAAAAAGTTGCAAAGCTTGCAACACTTCTGCATTAATACAAAAGATGGTCCAATATGTCTTTATTACATCTGATATCACGGTTCCCACTTATGATCCAACCAGCTTCCTGGGAGACTATTTTATGCCCACAAAACATTTTAATCTGAAAATAAAAAGCCTTATTTCCAGGTTTATTGCTTCTGCTCACAAGATGAAGGAATACTTCTCTCCCTTTGCTCCCTCTGATGTTTTCTAAACAGTCTGTGGAACAGGAAAAGCTAATTGACTTCCCATAACTCCCGGTTCAACAATGTAACCAAATTCTGCCCTCAGGTTTACACCCAGTGGCTTAGAATTAGGGAGTTTGGAACAGACTCAAATTCCTGCTCTGCATCTGCAATTTTCTTAACAATTCTGTAGAAGTTTATTATATTTCACCATGTCGTTGTCTGACGACATACTGTCTGCTCAGCTAGGATAACAGAAAGAGATGAAACATCTTGTCACACTTACTGGCTGTCCTGGAGATGACTGGACTCTTGTCTTCACAAGGGGAGAAAAAGGACTAGAGATTTTACTCTAATTATATGCAAAGCATTCCCTAAGCCTCTTGTCCACAGCAGTGCCGCAAAAGACTACTGGGGTAACATCATAAGCACAAGGAGGTCCAAAACACATGGAGAATGTCTATTAATAAGATTGCTACCAGGAACTGGCCATGAAACATGCCATGTTTGGTAAAAAGCTTGTCCTGAAAACTACGTAAAATTCCTGCCTCTCTGTCTGCCGGTAGCAGCTTTGTGGCTTTCCTTGAGATAATTTACAAACAAAGCTGCAAAGGACATAATTATGGGTTATGTAATTGTGAAGTAACTTCTGTGCTACAGAAATAAGATTATGATAGTAGTAAATGGTTCCCCCCCCCTTTTTTTTTCTTCCATCAGACAATAGAACATCCAGTATCAAATAATCAAGAGTTGACTTGTTTCCCGGTGCTTTTACACCAGTTCTGACAGGAAGCAATTACAGGTAGTTTGCTCAGACATGATACTAATATTACCTGTGTTTCTGCTGGAAAAACTGCATATTTAACTAAATGGAATTATTATTATAAACTTCAGTTATCAGCTATACATATCTAAGAGACCAAACATGTCAAATATCTTTCTTAATAAGTTGCTTCAACATTGCAAGCTAAGTTTAGACACGTGTATTTGCAGTTTAACACAGCAACATTCAAACGAGGGCAAATGATCTGTAGATTAGAATTATTTGTACAGGTAACAAACAAATTAAAGTCTCCTCATTACAAACCATAATTGAATACTATGTAATCGTTTGACTGGGATAGAGTTACACAGTTGAAAAGTGACATGGTTGGAAACTAAAGTCAGGCTATTTTGTACCATATTTCAAAGTCTGTTTTCAGATGCTCCTACTATAGTTTTAAGCGTTCACCATTATGTTTGCACTACCCCAGAAGCATTTACCAGTCAAGCACGAAGCAGCACTTTCTTCACACCAGCAATAAGCCCCCTTGACCGCTACACCTGCCAGATTAGCAGCCAGGGGACTGGGTAGCGGGTCAGTCTGGAGGAACAGTAGCTGCAGTTGGCAAAAAGGGTTATGTTCTGCTAGTCAGAAGAGAGGCACTTAGGAAAGGATCTTCCTCCACCCAGGAAGGTCTGAATACTACATGTGAGAGACTTGCCTATCCAAGCCCTTCTAGGAGCATCAGTGTGCTTTAGAGTTTTATGATAATAGAATCACGGAATGGTTTGGGTTGGAAAGGACCTTAAGATCATCTAGTTCCAACCCCCCTGCCATGGGCAGGGATGTCTCACACTAAACCATGTCACCCAAGGCTCTGTCCAGCCTGGCCTTGAACACTGCCAGGGATGGAGCATTTACTGCTGCTTTGGGCAACCTGTGCCACTGCTTCACCACCCTCACAGTAAAGAACTTCTTCCTTATATCTAACCTGAACTTCCCCTGTCTAAGTTTGAACCTGTTACCCCTTGTCCTATCATATGATTATAGAGTTAAATAATAGTAACATTTGGTTCTCCTAGCTGGATAAAATGCTAGAAATCTGATTCAACTGTTTTGGGAAGGCTTATTACACATCTACAAGGCAAAGATTACAGATCAGCATTAACTATCAAGACCTCGTTTATATAATCAAATTTACCTTTCATTATTGCTCTACTGCATTCTCTGTATTTTGTCATGAACATCTTAACATTATTACAAGAAATTACGTATGGTAGGATTTTTTAAATTATGTGAAGAATTAATGTGAACATACCTACATACAGAGTAGTTTAGTACTCTGAGGAGTAAAAAAACCCCACCATTATGACTACAGAACAGTTAAGAGAAAAATCTTTGAGTAGTCCTCCTAAGTACACTCATAAGATCGAAAATGCCAAGTAGCTCACTAGAAATTCACATTTAAATAGGAACTGCCATCTAGATGCTGGACTTGTATTTCAGGGCAAAGGTGATACAGCTGAGGCTTATAAACATTTGAGTTTTCTATCTAAATAACTCTCAAAGCTCTTTCCAGAAAAAGGTCAGAAATCAGAAACTTTTTGTTTCTTGCACAAAAAAGTATTTGTTTTTCCAGTGATGATTACAGTTATTCTGCCAAACTCACAGCACTTCAGCACAATCCAATTGCAAAAATTGACTGACTGAACTAAGAAATAGTTAAGAGATAGAAATGCAAGTATCTGCTATAAACAAAAGTTTTGTTTCTAGGTGATGCAATAGCTAGGAAGAATAGGACCGCTAAATGCAGGAGACTAATTTATGTATAAACCCTGAGGTAATGAGTGACACATTTTAATGCAGATAAATGCCCCAAAACAGATAGGACCAATGAATATGTATTTGCTGATAAGAAACAAACAAATAGATGTGAATGCAGGGGAGATAAAAAGAGACAAATGGCCAAAGTGATTAGGGAGAGTATCCCTATGTAATGAGGGTGGATTATGGCAAAATAAAGCACCAGTTGCCTCTTAAATAATGAGCAGCAGCACTGGTCTGATTTTATACTCTTATAGATCTCCCTTGCATACAACCCTTTGTCTGAAATACAACACAAAACAGACCTAAGATGTAAATATATTTCAGAATGCTTTGGAAGAAAACCAGCAGCTGTACAAGGAACCTCTCAAAGCAAAATCAAAACTGTTACTTAAGGCTTGAATTCTGAAGACACATAGTACTTGATTTTTGCAGCAATCCCAGTCATTTCAATGCCTCAATGTGCTTCTGTTGAACCTTTCCCTTCCATGTAATTTAGTTGCCCTGATAATTCTCCTTGCATTTGCCAGCTGACTGGAGTTCTGGAGAAGCTGTTTAACAAAAAAACTACAATCCCTAAAAGCACAGCCCTAGAAACTATTTTTTAAGCTGTCTGAAGGCTGGTTAGAGAGTCTCTAGTTTCACACCCACCACACCTCTCCCCCACTATGAAATATCAAGAGAATTTGTTTTCATGAAGGTCAGACTTAGAACATTCAGAACTTAACATGTTACAAGTCACCAAAAGAATAAAACCCTCACACCCCCAAACTGAGCTAAACATTAACTTCTTTATTTGAAAGCAACTTTGGCATAATCATTTCAGACTTGCTTAGGAAGCAAGGGGAGTGATGGCTGAAAGATACCTGCAAGATGCCTCCTGTAGGTAAGAAGCAGGACGATATTGCTACATTTTTTTCCCCAAAAAGGGAATGAATCAGCAGGA
>NW_009938546.1:25812-65435 GCF_000696875.1 Nestor notabilis
TGTAAAAATCAGTAAGACGGGTCCTATGACCAAAACAAAGGATGAAGAAAATTAACTCATAAAAGCACTAGCAATTTGCCTTAGTTTTAGAATGGTGGAAACTACAGGAGATTGAAGTGCCTGGAGCTTGATTGTTTTCTTAGGAAATAACCACTAAAATACACATAGAAAACACCCACACCAAACCCTAAATACAGCATATATGACTGCAGAAAATGGAATGTGTTTGGTGTGCGTGGAATAAAATAATGTAAATGGCTTTTCTATGCAAGTTACTGTTTTGGATTGCCAGCAGCAGTTGGTTAATCATGTGATTAGATAATCTGGGACAAGATTTTACACATAGCTATTACACATAGCTCTGATGGCCTTTAAGCTTTCACTCTTCAGATGCAGTCTGAGCCATTCAGCTTTCATTAACTTGAAAAGGATCATGATCTTTGAATATGGTAATACCTGCCTTTTTTTCCCCCCACCGATTCCCATGAGCTCCTTGCTGCTACAGGGATGGCTTAGCTGGTGACAGCTGTTCATATTTATAAAAACCAAAGTGTTCCTTCTACTTCCACCATTCTTCCCTCTTTCCTTCTGAGCTTTCTTTTGAAAAGAAGTCTGTGTCACTTTACATTCATTCCCTTTCCAGCCTTCACCAACAATTCTGGCTAGAGTGCTTGATATAGGTTGTGTACTCAATTCTGTCTGGCTGAACTGTGTCCCCTCCATAACTGAGGCTCAGGTACAAGTTGCAGTAAACCTGATGGGTGTCCTGAGTGAATGCAAGTCATCAGCCCGCTGGAAATCTGTCAAATCATGTACTGGATTTACTACACACAGCTAACAACACATTGCTGTATAGCTGATCTGTCTTCCTGTGCTGGTCAGGATAAAGTTGCTTTAGTACCAGACTTGTCTTCCTCTAGGTATGTGGGGATCCAGTGGTCTGCGCTGCTGGGCATCTAATAGGTCACTACTCAAAGGTAGTAGAGTAAAAAGGACTGAGTATTACAAATGCTGTGCACACACAAAAAAACAACCCATCAGCTCTTTTAGTGTTACTAGCTCACATGGGAGGGGTTGTCTGCCCATGGTCCCTCCTAGATCACGATCTCTGTTGTTCAGAAGGCCATGGACCGTTTTGCCCCTTCCCTCCATCCCACTGCTCTGCCACTCTGTGTTCTTCACTAGAATTGTTCTCCTCAGTGAAATCCTAGGTGCCTGCCACCAGGAGTGCAGCAGTTTTATGTTCATACCAGTAAGTATTTACATTTATTTGGTTTCATGTTCTGCAGCTTCTTACATATGGTCTGAGTTTTGCGATATGACTTCTGCGAGTTTATTTATAGAGTGCTAAATACTCACTAAAACAAAATAGCCTCCTGTTTATCCCTTGTGGATTTTATATTCACAATACGAATTCTGGGACCCAAGTTTGACAACCATTATCTAATATAGACGATATCAAACCGGGCTGAGAACCAGTATTCACTCTGATTTAACCATACTGTCTCTTACTACCCTGGAACATCCTTTCTTGAAGAACAGACGTTTATAATCTGTTTTGTATAATACATTTAAAACCCATAAGGGTCTCTGGTTATCATTAAAAACAAAACAGCTTCTTAGATTTTGTAGCTTAAGTGGGTAGGCATAGGCTAAGCAAAATGGGAGAACCAGCAGCAGCATCAAGTTAGTCTGTACCATTATTAAAATGTGCCTGCTTTTGAGATACCAACTAATGGCTCGAGGTGCCTTTTCTTGGAATCAAGATCAAGGTTCTGATTATATTTGGTCATTAACAATTTAATGTATTTTTCTGACCTTTTAATTTTTCCTTCTTCTTTTTTTTTTTTTTTTGCAAGAGGGGGCGTGTTACTGTTTATGGTGTTCTTCCTGCCAAAATCCAGCTTGGGCTGTTGAGCACTCCTTATCCAGTGCAATCTGGTTTCATTACTGCCCGTTTTCTTGGAGAGAATATCATGCTACAGGGCATGCATTTGGTAGTTAAAAAGTGCCTTTTGCAATACATCTGCGTTCACAACCCAGGAAGCCCAGTGTTGAAGGATCCCAAAATTGTAAGTGCTCCCTGTTTTTTCATGGCAACACCCACCAGCAGAAGTACTGAGGTTCAGTAAGATCCCAAGCTGTTAGAACCATCTCCCAGCAAGGTGACTGCAGTGTCCCATATTAATCACTTACACTAGGAACACCGTGGCCTCTACTCACCTACACAGTGTGATTGAAATCTGGACTGTTTTCTGGGGACAAAGTAATCTCTAGGAGAGCAGGATGCCATATCCATCTCCTCTGACCCAGCAGCTCTCTGGTTTGAGCTGACTGACAGACAGTAGTCGTCCCTGTAAAAGTTAATCTTGTTCACAAACTGCTAGCATGCAAGGTTATTGATGGTTTGGAGGAAATGAGGTTTCTGAACTGTGTAGGTGTCACTGCTGGTATCTTTTGCCTCCCTTTCCAGACCAAACATATTTCCCCACAGTAATGCAAAACCTATTTCACTCCTATGCAGTAAGCAGCATAACACTTATTTGGAATTTAGGCTTTTGTGAGCAAGGAAATAGCTCACATGAGTATGGAAGTGTTTGTCTTCCTGATCAGTGTTCCCCCAAGTATTACAGCCATTTACCTATTATACCAATGAGCAGCTAAAGGGTAGTGGTAGATAATAAATGTTTGGCAACCAAGGTTGCATCTTCCTGCTTTACACAGAACTCGGAAGGCATCCAGCATCACCCAGTTCTTGGCGAGTCTGGAAGTCAACAGGAACCCAAAAGCTGAGCTTAGCCTCACTTTTGGCAAGAAAACTACCATCTGGTGAACCACTACTGCAAGAAGTGGTCTGGTCTGCACCCAGCTCATGAAGCCCTTTGTTCTCACAAAGAATAAGCTAGAGATACTTCACTGCAGAGACGCCAATCAGAGAAGGCTTAGGGATGTGAGGTGCAAGACAAAAGGAGGCAACGGAGCTCGTGATATAATGCCCAGCTTTGCATGCTTCCCATCCAGTTTCCAGCCAGGTTCTCAGGTAAGAGAAAAAAGATTTGTTTGAAGGTGACCTTCTGTGCTTAAATAAAGTTTCTGGTGAAGCGTTAGTTATTCCCAGAAGAATTAAACCATCAGAGACAAAGTTTCATGCCAAGAGATTACACTATGGATATGCTGGGCCCAAGGCCAAAGGGAAAGTAGTTTGTGAAGCCTAGTAAAAGCTTGTATAGTTTAAGAATTTTCTAGGCTCTCTTCAATCCTTAAAATTGACACTCATGTATACATATATACACACACCCAGAGTTTAGTGTAACGTATTTGTTTGCACACTCTTTAATCAGCTGAATTGAAAAGCAGTCACTGCAAACTACGTATGTTCATAAGAAGTTCACAGAGGCCACTAGGTTTACTGGCATTGTATGTTACCTTACCCTCTCCTTCTCTGCAGTAATATACTCTGACAGCATTTCTAACTTTTGAGTCAGGAAACAAGGGACCCGTCTATGAATGAGATTCATGACAAAGCAATCAATGATCCTAAATCAGGAAAAGCCTCCTGTTTAAGATGAGGCAGTATGATGATTTGAGGACTTGCCTACATTACAAACTGTAATGTAGCACAAAGATCCTGAGGCCAGTACCAGAACTGGAGGCAGTATAGCTGGGAAAGCGTGACTTGATAGGACTGGAATTCGTAGCTGCTTTTAGTTGTGACTGGATGTAGGAGATAGAGAGGATGGTACAGGGAATGGATTTTAGGTGTGGATACTCTAATGATTAGGAAGAGAGGGGTGGTTCCTGGTAAAATTGAAAATAATCTTTCAGTGGAGAACACATTTTCTTCCCTTCATTTAGAACTCTCCACTCTGAGATGTTTCCGCAAGTTTATAACTATTACCTTTATTTTATGGAATATATCCTTTCTTATGTTAAGCCTATCAACAGGAAGGTCATACCTGTCATGCTACTAAGAGAAAGCTGGAGCTAAAAGAGTCATGCTCAGAGAAAGGTAGTTTCAGAAGCAGTGGAAGAGCCCTATCAGAGCACAGGAATTTTTGCTGACAATTCTACAGAGATGGCACTTCTTTATGCTCTCACTCTCCTTTCTAGCACGTCCAAAATAAAAAGAAGATAGAAACAGCACAAGTACTAGCTCTGCTGCAAACTGCATGGAGCTCTAGCAAACCTGAAGGGAGCACATCTGCCATTTGCAAAGTTATCCCATGCTTTTCAGAAAGGCAATTTTGGGAGAAATTTCAAAGAGAGAGAGTCCATCAGGCTTTTAAATCTATTGATCGATTTATGTGTTTTAGACTTTCTCCACTACAATTAGACTAGAAACATTTTGCTGAAAGCAGCCTAGTCCCACAGCAGAGCTCCTGATTAGCCTTTGCTGTTCTCTCTACCTCCTAAGATGAAAAGATACAGTCTTTGCTGCATGGGCCTCCAAAACCCCACTGTGCATCTAGTGCATTTAGTAGGTCTAAAAGCGCCGGTTTGGGATTATAAGCAAGAAACAAAGAATGAAAGCAAGCCAGGAAGTCATCAATCTAGGAAAAAAGTTAAAGTTTAAAATCTGGCTCCTCCTGCCAACTGATTAAAGGCCAACACAGCAGTTTGGCTGGAAAGACTGCTTCCCTCCCAAGCCCCAAGGTAAGCAAGTCGTGTAAATGATTTGGGGGAGTGGCAGCAGAAAAAAGGTAGAAAATTGCTATTAGCTTGGGCTTACTTGAGGTGGGCCCAAACAAAATCTAAGCAACGCTTCAGCTATGATATGTGCTAATCTTAGCTATGGATCAGAGCACTGCAGCTCATAACCATCGTTAAGTGAGAATTTTATGTACTATGTTTAAACAAAAAAATGATGTAATATAGCATACATGTGCTTTTGCAAGACAGCAAACAAGCAAACACACTCGCTTGATTTGAATCGTAAAGCTGCTTCTATTGAAAGAAAACAGTTGCTCCAAATGATGGGTTGAAGACAAGTGCTCTACATTGAGCTGGGCATCATTTACCATATTACTTATGTGGGAAGTCACCTGTGATGTGGATCAAGCTACATATGTGAAAATATCAGAATTATTATGTTCATTGTCTACATCAATGACTATTGAACTTCATTACAATGCTAATGAACCTATCATTGAGAACAGATGCAAGGGAGGACAGAGGTTATGGTATAGTAAGTAGTGCTGACTATAACAAAGACAAATCTCATCTTCTCCCTCCTCCTCCTCATTTTGCAGATGAGGCCACTGTGTGCAAGAAAGGAGTTAAATGCAGGTTTATCTCAAGCAGTCAAAAGGCAGGAAAATGATTACTCCTCCTCTCTTTGCAACATTTTCTGAGCCACTCAAGGATCTACTGTAGAAAAGGAGCCAACTCTGTCTTAGGCCACATCCTAATGTTGGTTACTGCTGCCTAGCTGTAGTGGTTGTTACTATTCTCAGGGAGCTATGTGGGGGGAAAGGCAGAAGGTGGGGGGAGGCGAGGAGGAAAGAAGATTGCTCTATCACCTTATTTCCACCAGGAGTGTCCTAATCTAAGGGACCTCTTGTTGTATTAATTTTATGAAGAATAACCTGTGTCATTACCAGTATTTCTACAGAGAGCTGGAGTTTAAGCACTTCTTTTCCAGAACAGAAACCAGCAAAATCCTCATGACAAATGTTTTAACAGCTCCATGTGAGGAGGGTGTACAAGGAACTAAAATGGGGCTGCATGTAGTGTAGATTGGAAAGAATAGGAACTCAGTTGCTTTTTTATCATTATTTGACAACAAATCTAGTTTCTGATTCATATTGGCCTTTACTGGCATATGAAATGGCAACTAAAAGCGTGTGTGTGTGTGAGGGGGTTGAAGTGGGTGTGGAATACTGCCCTTTCATTTCCTTACATAAAAAGCCCCCTACTATTATGATGGCAGCATACTATATTTCAAACCTGAGCAGGACCAGTAGCAGAAGAGAGTTTAGAATTTTTACATTCCTTTGATCATGGGAGGGGGGTGAGGGGAGAGAAAACCCAAAACAATTCAAAACCTCCAAACCATAACCCCAAAACTACAAAGAATAGATCTATTTTCAATGAAGAATCTAGAAGAGCAAGTGGCTATATTGCCGGCTTTACACAATATACATTATAATTAACATATAACATCTATATAAGCTCATTTGGGAGAAACTAGTAGGAGAGCAAAGAATGGAACACTTTGAATTATGATGCTAAGAGTCCAAGCTAGGTCCATATAAAGCTACTGAAAATACAGAGCAAATTACAGGCCATAAGTAACACAAAGCAAGCCAGCAGCACCCTCCATAAAATAACTAAAAATGAGATCCCTTCACTGGCAGAACAAGTTATGAGGCAGAAGGCATCATCACCACAACCACTAGCAGTTACTATACAGTTACTTCCAAAACAGAGGCTGGATAAAGAGTACAAAGAAAACAACCTCTCTCTCTCCACGTTAGTGAATTACTGACATGAATGAGGTGTTCAAACACTGACTAACCATGGTTATCCATTCTCTGCAGGACACATTTAGTACCAATGATAACTCACCCCCTGACTGCCAAGCTGAGAGCTGGCTGCAAGTTTCTCGTATGGCAAACCCCTCCCCCCAAACCAAAAAAGCCCCAAACCTCAGTTAGAAGTATGGTACAGCATGACAAGAAGTTTGTGCCTGTACAATTTCTCGCTGCAAAGCTCCCTATAGCTTGAGAAGAGCTGACTTGTGCTCACTTGCATGGAGATGGGGCATAGGCTGGAGGTGCAGGTTCATTGCAAATATCCTCCTGGCTCTTCTTCCAGAGGCTGGAGCAGATGAGGGTGTGGGGGAGAAGAGAAGCATCAAGGAGGCAGGCAGATGCAACACTAAGGATAACGAAGATTGTTGATACCTGCTTTAAACATCAGAGTTTTCTGTCATTGCAGTTACAGCCACAGTAAAGTCAAATGTGTTTTCAAATGAAACTGCTGGAAAGCAACATGTTTGGTGGGCTGAGCCGCTTGTGAAAGTCTGTTTTGTTTCCACTAGAATTCAGTAGGCATTGGGCACCTGGACTTCACTGCACTCCTGAAAATCCCAGCCTTAAATTTTTGCTTTAGAAGTGTAAGGGAGATTATTTCCAAGTTATTAAGAATAAAGTTAAGTGGATTTGAGAGAGAAACTATTGAGAAATCAACACCGGTTATATTGCTTTGGTAGGAAGAGATCAAACAAGTCATTACCAGATTAAACATACTTTTCATTCTTCAGAAGCTTTGCTAGAACACATGGCTCAGGTAGTTAATTTAAAACCTAGCCCCTTTGAGTCTCCCACTTTGTTGTACAGAAACAAGCAATTCTAAATACAGTTGGGCATTATAGTTTTATAAGCTATTGGATTTCTTTTAAAGTTTTCTCAGTAAAATATTACCTGTGAAATAGAAAAACAAACTAAACATTATGGAGCATTTTAGTACTTACAACTACAACAACAACAAGAAACCACACAAAACAAAACCTCCAATCCAGCACTATTGAAGTTTGCAAATTTGGTTCCTTGAATTAAATGTTTCTGCCCGACATTTAAAATTTCTTCTCCTTTAAACCCCATACCCATAAAGTATCACTACTCAAAAAACAAACCACAACTATCTATATATAATAGATAAAGAGAGAAAGACAAAAAGGAAAAGCAAGATCTGGTAAACAATGCTGCTTCCAGCAGACAGACTGGTGTGAAGAACAAACTTATGATTAAGCATCTGTATTAAGGGTTGAACCACAGAGGTTCTAAATACAGCCATCATCATTGGCTTACTTAATGGTTAGCTGGGAACATGGACAGAAAAGCTGAAAGAATGGTAGTGGCTATTGACACTAGACAAAACAGGTTGTTTTATCTTCTGTTGTTGTTAGCTTTAAGTCCTTTGGCATCAAAGAGCTAGAATGTACTTCTAAATTTATTTCTTTCCACGTTCATACCTTGTTCATCCTGAAGTCATAAGCTGTAAGTCACATCACTTGCTGTAAGTCACATCACTTGCTAAAACTCTTTAAGGTTTAAAGAATGACAAATCACAGAATGGTTTGGGGTGGAAGGGACTTTAAAGATCATCTAGTTCCAACTCCCCTGCCATCTCCAGGAACACCTTCCACAGACCAGGTTGCTCAAAGCCCCATCCATCTTGACCTTGAACACTGTGAGGTATGGGGCATCCACAGATGCTCTGTAAATTTGATGTAACTGCCCTTACTTTTATAATAGCATGGCAACACCAGACAGATGGGCTCAGAATTCAGTTTAACACAATTACAATGCCAACAGAATCAAGAATTCATCTTCTAGATGTGTTCCAACTGGGGTTCGTTGTTTCTATGCTTGTCACATATGATTAGTGCTGAATGCATTTTAACTGCTGACAGTGGAATTCTGGGAAATTTCTTTTTCTTATGCCACATTTGTAAACCTCAGTTAACTTGCTAAAGAAGTAACTCAATTCAGTTTCATTTTAATATATAATCCGTTCCAGCAATCTGTTAAATCATATCTTTACATTTCAAGTAAAGGCCCAATTACTGGAGTTTATTCACCTTTTTCAGTGCAACTCTAGCAAGAATGATTGCTGATAATAGCTCATGATACTCATAAAATACGCTGCAGTTAGGCTTCACACCAGCATATGATCAATCTGCTGCTACTGAAGACCCACAATATGTATTACAGCTTGACTGTGAAAATTCCTGTTTAATAAATCCTTTAACCTGTGAATCAGCAGCTCGTTTCTCCACATTTCTGCATGCTTGCCATTAGGTCAGTAATGAAGTGTTCTCAGAAATGGGTTAATGCTTTGGAATGTTTACAGGGATGCAACACTGTCACATAACAGTGCACGTACACGCAGAGCATTAAACACAGTAATAAATGCTTACAAGAAGCTCTGTTCTACCACACAGGCAGTCAGTCCCTGCAGGATCATCAGAAGGCATTTTACTTGTGCACACAGACTTACTTAGCTTTACAAATGTGGTATGAAAAGTGAAATCAAAAAAGATGATTTATCTGCATAAAATAAGCATATATGGAAGTCTTGAAAGGCTATGGACCCAAGCTTTTACCCATCTGTTCTCCAACTAAGCAAGTTTTCCACTACCCAGTCCCTTACACACTCCATTCCTTTGAAGGCCCTAAATTTGTCACACAAAGTGTAAAATAGCATGTTCCTTGTTCACTAGGGAGAGGAGCAGAGAAATTAACTTCACCTAGTTTGGAATTTTCAGCTTAAAAGATGACTTTCAGTTTTCATTGTACATATCTTTTCATCCTAAAATTCATACCATATCTCTGAAAGCTTCAGAACTCACTCTTGGGGGTGGCTGCCACAATACCTGTCTTATGTTTTAGTCCAAAGACCACTAGAATTTACTTCACTGATGCACTAAGATTCTCTACTCTCTTTTGAGTTTTATATTGAACAGGCAATAAAATGATTTGTTGTCTGTTCAGCTTCCTTGATACTGTCAGTGTTTGTACATCAAAGCCGATTGCTTCCAAAGGCACAGCATATTTTTTCCATGTAAGCTCTAAGCTGCATTACCTCACTACGGGGCCAGATAAAGAGTGTCCATGTAGACTATTACTGCGATTCATTTGGCAGGCGGCTATTTGTAAAATACTGTAACTTTATTGTGTGCTGAAACCACAGTTCAGTCTGTGAACAAAGACTTGCTTTCACTTACTCCAGATTCTGAACTAGCAGCCTACTCCCCAGCAGACTGTTATTTAAGGGTTGATTATCCTTAATCTTAGTATTGCAAAGGTTTTACGGCCTTGCTTTGTGTTTAGAAAAATAGGGTTCTGGTCTCAGCTAGCTTGTCTAGATGCTAATGATACAAAAACGCATCAACAGAGAAGAGCTGGTTCTGCTGTCAGTAACATTGAGACAATCAGAAGCAAATTGAATACAACAGTGTTCAGATCACACCACTATCTAGTACTGGATATTCTGGTTTGGACCAAGCAGGACTAATGCGAGATAGGACAGTCTGTGTGTACATTGTTGGTGGGTTTCGTTTTTGTTTTGTTTTTAAACATGTTTGAGATCCTACCATGTTAATATTTCTCAGCAATGAGATTAAAAGATGATCAGATGATGGGAGAACTGACACTAAGGAAACTTGACTAATCATTTGTGACCGCACTGGAATTTCACTGGGAAGGGGAGAGAGGGTAAGCAAAAGCAGAAGAAAAACAATCTGACTGATGAGGGTGGAAAATGAGGGAACAACAGAAGATTTCACATATGCCAACCCTTCCCTTCTGACTGCTCCATTTCTTGGAGTTGTTTCAGGCTCTGATTAAAGCTTTTGCTTCTTCAGTGGGGCACTGATAAGATTCCCCTCACTGGTATGTTTACTTATTTAGATTTACTTATTTAGATTCTTTAATGTCAACTTAGAGTGCTCCCTTTCCCTTCGTCAGGATGCTTATAAGTATACTCTCTTCTTTACCTGTCTTGTTATTTGCTGTCTGTCCTTTACTTGACCATCGACTGCCACCCCTTAAGAACTTGATTGTATTTCTGTTACAGCAGCCTGTTTTCTCTCTGAACCACAATTACGTTACTACATCGTCTACAAGCATCATGTCACTAGATCACCACTAGCTGAAGTAGCAGCAAGGCTAAACCACCTGTAGGTCAAGGAGGTCAGCTACTTCTCCCATGTCCATTTCCATTACTTCACTGAGGCAGAGAGAGCCCTAAGAGCTTTCAGGTAATTTCATGCTCTGCATGACATTCCTGGAGTGTTGTGTGCTGAGATTTCTGTACTCCCTTTTGTACTGGCCTAATTTTGTCTTCATTCTCCACTATCCCTTATTTATTTTCTTAAAACTTGTGAATTGGAAGCTTTTTGACTCCAGCCCCTAATTTCCTTAAGCCAATTTTAAACCAAACATCTGTGGATCAGTTGTAATGTTAATAAATATTTGAATACAGCACATAGAGATAACGTACCGCTAGAGATTAACAAACAACTACACTCAGTTCTTACAATGAACGTCTCTGCCACATTTCCTTTCTTCCCCAGAGGATACTTCTGATATGGTATATAACCACTCAAAGCTTTGAAACTGGGAAGACAAGGGGAAACTAACTGCTCCATCTATCAAGCTTCCTCTAGCCCGAGCTGTGTACAGTCCCACAGGGGATCTTCACTGTAAGCACATTTTGTGCTGCAGAATGTGTGCTAGTTTACATCCTGTTTTCATTCCTACAGATGAAAGTTCACCTCCTAAACAATGATGATTAGAGATTTCATAATCTCTTGATTAGACAGGCTATGTAAGTAGTCATGTCCTTTAAGCAACACAAATCATAACTGGCTTGAAATCTACACACGGCACATTGACCTTCTTGAGTCTTGCTGTTACTGTGCACAGTGTAGTTACGCACACAGTAGGATTACCTTTGGGGAGTTTATTAGGAAAAATCCTGTTGTTTATTGATTTACCTACAGAGAAAAATATAGCTAGTACATCCAGTTGAGTTCCTGGCCTTCATGCTATCACTTCAAAAACATGAAGAGATTAGCCCTTACTGATACGTAGTTGTTCACCATCTCCACTACCTTTACACCATTTGGTGTAGGCATTTCCAATGGCACCAGTCAATAGCAATACTACATTTCAGAGTATCTGGTACTCCATCTTACTTTCTTCCACTATTTTATTCAGCTCATGCATTTGATGAATTCTGTATCCTGGTAGATTAATAGCTTCCTTTACTAACAGGAGTTTTGCTTTTTTTTATTGTCAGCTTTACAGGTCCAGCCAGGAATACGCTGAAGACTTGCTTTTTCCTCATTCTTCATTAAAACAAACAAACAAAAACAAACACCAAAAATAATGGAGGCTGAGAGGATAATTACTTATTTTCAGCCAGCGCAACTCCATAAGGTTATGCAATTGTCAATGAAAACGTAGTTTGGCCTACATACATTTTATTATTGACAATGAACCAGAATGAAGAAATATCTTGGCTTTCAACTCTGAGACTGAGTTCAAGCTTAACACTTAAAAGAAAACCTTATTATTATTATTTTATGAGAGTAATCACATCTGACATGAACTTACAGAGGAACAGATACAGTGGTTTATAATGTTTTCCAATGTGTACTAATCACTCTTTAAAAAGCATCCTGCACTTCAGATGTTAAGATTTAAACCCTCCAAAAATCAAATCTTATTTGCTTTTCTCACTTAAGCAGTCCCATAACAGGTAAGACAACACAACAGATAAAGCATAACCTGAACTGGTTAACAGCCAAGCTTGTAACATTAATACATATTAATATACTTGCTCATCACTTCTTTCACATGAGATGTACAACTGCACATCATTTGGGCTTAATATTTCATGCCCAGTGTATGGCTCAGTTTGGTGGGGTTTTTCTTTTGGTGGGGTTTCTTTTTTGTGCCCCTGTTTAAAAATGTATGTGTGTGTAAAGCTCTGTCAGTTCAGCAAGAATTATGGTAACATTTTTTTCCTATGCCTCATGCAGCAGACTATACGTATGAAATGGAATGAAAGGAACACATGTGAGGGAGGGATCCTGTGGTGTTCAAAGGACGGGGGGAGGAAATCCCTCCAAGTTTGGCTGAGTTACAAGCTTTTGGCAGAAGCAGCTCATAAATGCCACTTGGACACCCCTTCCCCAGCGTCTTAGTGTCAGACAGTTGTGTAGCTTTACACTTGATGATTATGTCCAGGCTTCTTATATTTCGTAGCACATAGTTCTTCAGACTAGAAAGTGTATCCTTAACTCAGAGGCAAAGCTGGACATTCCTAGTGATGCTAACACTGGACCAGAGCAAGCACTGAAAGCAGGAGCCTGTCTGTTTTTCCTAAACTCTCGAAGATTGTCTTTCTATGGACATTCAAGAAGAGGACGAAAAAGATTTTCAGTTTTAAGGCAGGAGACCAGAAAGCATTTTGAGGAGGAATCAAATGAAATGATAGTCAAGGAAAGGTCTGCAAGACCCTGCAAGCTATCTATAAAAGCTTCACAAGGAGGGTAGTTGTACAGCACTAGAACAAGTTATCTGAAGAGACTGCAGAATCTCCGTGCCTGGAGAGGTTTTAAGGACTCCTGAAGCAGCTATCCTTCCTGTCCCTCCTGTAGCAGATACCCACTGTACATTCATTGTAGGGTTGCTAGAACAACATCCACAGTGCTAGCCTTCTGCCTTAAGGGACCCCCCACAATAATCATGCCTTTTGGGGAGCAGGCAAAAACACAGACTACATCTCAGTTATCTAGATAAGAGGCAAGACAAGGCTGCCTGAACAGCTCTACTTAGTTTGCTGCGCTGTTGTTCTTTTCCTGGCTATATGGAACCTTGTTTTGTTACCCAGCTGCTTTAGCCATTGTCTGAATATTATTAATTGCTCTTGGCTGTACAGGACTTACGTTCGGCATCTCTATTTTTTCCTGTAATTTGATGGCCTTATCAGTAAATATGTTTCCCTGTGGAACAGCTAGGTTTAGTTATTTTTTGATTCAGCCTTTAGCCCTCTTAGCTGGGCCCTCATAAGTAGCTTGTAAACAGGTACATGGAAAGGAATAAAGGACCCTTGAGGGCTCATGAGAGTAGGAAATGGCCCTACAAGTGTAGGACAGAATCCCTAAAGGGATAAAGATAGCTAACTACAGAGATCAACTATTTAAAATGAATGGGATGATGATAACAGGTAACATGAAGATAGGTGAAGGGGTTTGGGGGAACAACATAGCTGAGCTTTGTTTGGGTTACATCTGTTAAGCAGGAAACTGGTGTTGCAGGCAGCCTGTAAGAAAGCAGGGTCCACTGCTTCATACAGGAGGAGAAAAGTGGGATTTCTGCTTTGTTAAATAGTAGCAGAAGAGTTAGGAGGAGAGAACAGCTCTTTCCTCAGCAGAGCAAGTACATTGCTTGCTTTTTGGAGAGAAGACTCATCTCCAGCAACGAATTCCCCTTAGTAACAGTCCCACATCCTTCCAGCTTCCAACAAGTTAATTGGGGCATTTACAGGGTGCATTAGGGAGCTGTTATGAAAAGCTGGTTTAAAATTACTTCATTAGCAGCACAGAACAATTCTGTTAGAAAAACAGAAGCCATACTCTTATCCTCAGACCCACACACTCTTACTTGTCCTACTCTGCTTCCCATGCCACACCATGCTTATTGGGAAAGGACCCTGCTGCTAGTCTCAAATCTTAGCAGGATCAGCATGGGCAACTTCTCTACCATTAGCTATAGGAACTCTCTTCCCTGCTCATACAACAGCTCTCATGAAACTTTGGTGAACTTCACTATCTTTAAAAACTTGCCTGTCAAATTTGGCTGAAAGTGGACATCATCTTCAAAGCTGTCATGGGAAAAAGAGACCATATAATCCTAGAAAACTTGCTTCTTTTAGGTCTTTAACTATGTATTCTAATGAAGCTTTCGAAAGCTGTAGTAGAGATTACGTTCCTTCTGCACACCTGTTAGGAATACTGAAAGTATTTGGCAAATGTTGTTTTCCTCTCAGCCTGCTTGATTGCCCCATACAGGAACTTGAAAGCACATCTCATGACAAGAAACCCAAATTCTATGCAAAAGCTATTTTTACCTGGTTTCCTTTTACGCTTTTGCTAACACTCTGCTAAGTTTTCTCTGAACTATCATTATTAAGTAGCTTTCTGGTAACAACAGTGTATAGTTCAAACATTTTTCCTTAACTCCCACCTATGTCTCAGAATTAAAACCCTCCTGACCCCCCATGAGGTCAGAATACATACCTAGACAGATGGGAAGAAGAAATATTAGAGCTGGTTTGTACTTACGCTGAAGATACAGCTATACTTTTAAAGCAACCACCATCATCCAAATCTTTGTTTGCTTCAAGTAATTCAGTGGTTTAAATACCCTTTGTTTTATATGTTGTCATCTACCCAAACACAGTTTATCTGGGTCTCAGCAAGGAATGACATCAAGCAGAGAGAAGTAGTTTTCCAGAGTAGTTGTCAGGCTACCCAGCCTTGCAGGTTTGCCCTGGTCACAAGCCAGTCTATCTGTGAGCTTCTACATGCTCTTGGTCATCTTGACCTATTAGAAAAACCCACTTGAGGCTGATGCAATTTGGCTCATGAAGATTTGCAGCATTCACACTTCATGCCTAGTATGGCCTGAGGAAGAGTTCTGGGATATCAAAGAAGGGGAGGAAGCCTAAAAGCACCCTAAATGAAGGCTGAAAAGACTTATTTCAGCAGAGAATGTGGAAGAGATGAGGTTGTTTCCCAAGTGGCTGTCTTTGCCTTTAACCACTGCTAAGAAGCACAACTTTCAGCTGAAAGACAGAGGCTGCAGCATCTGCTACTCCTCATGGAGACAGTCTGATGTGCTCCAACCCAGTTCACCTGTGGTCACAGCTGAGCTGTTTGACTGCTGTACTGTGAGGCCAGAGCACAAGCAGCTGGCAGCCACAGGGTAGCGATTTGTAGCTGACTACATGAGCAATCCTTAACCCTTTATGTGGTTTATGTGTCCCAGGTGAGAGGTGCTGTGCCCCAAAAGCCAGGCATCCATGTGCAGTCAGGCTCCAGCCCAACCACTTCAGCCAGCAGGGAGCAGTTGAGAAGCTTGTCAGGATTAAACAGCTCTTCACTCATTCCTCAGCATGCACACACACTTGTGTCCTCAGTGTCAGAGCTCAGCACAGTGCAGTTTGTCAATGGACCAGGGAACTACTGAGCCCCACAGTTCAGCCTGGTTTTAAACAAGTGAGGCAAGTCATGCAGCTGTGCTGGAAAGCTCATGCCTGGCCCAGATATGCAAGGAGTTACTGTCCTCTGTCATCCAACACTTTCAATGTGGTTCTGATGTAAGCCAGAATAAACCAACTCAACTAAAAAATATGCAACATATCAAGATGATGAAAAGCAAGGAAATAAAATCTTGTGGTCTTTATTGTTTTCCAGTGAGTTTGTCCCACTTTGTAGCATGAAAAAGCCTGATGAATAAAGTGCTTTAGCTATGCACCATGACATGGCTCGTCAGATGAACCCAGCATTGCAGGTGCTCTGTGGCTATCTATACCCACTAAAGGAAAACTGACTTTGATTAAGTGTGGATAGCCATTAGCTGTATACCCACTGTTTACTCAACATTTGCTCCAAGCAATTTAATTCATCTGTACAACACCTGGCACCAATTTCAAAGGCAACTTTTCACCTGAGCTGTGTCTAACAACCTCAAATGAAGAAAAAGATTTTAAAGGAAAAAAACCCAAACATGTAGTTTTCAGGAAGATGTCAAAGAAATGCATGTGTAGAACTGTAGACAACTTATACTCGATCTTTTGTTTGATCTATCAAACAGTTTATCTGTGCGTCACAATACTCAGAAAACAGGTAAAAATCTTACAAATGCTAAGTTTAGTTTCTGCTTACGGAAGCATTTTGTCCAAGAGTTATTGTTTATAAATATTCTGTTCTTCTTTCTTTCAAATTCCTCATTGCCAATGAAAGTTTTCTGAAACTGACAGTAAGCCACATCTAAGAGCTTGTTTTGTTTTGCCATGCCTAAGAGCTTGAAATTAATTGCTTAATGCCTGGTATGGGCAAATGTAAACCACAGAAACCTGGCAACAACTTTCGAGTTGCTAATACTCTTTTTCAAGCTATGCATTACTGCCAAGTAGCCCCAAAATTAGCATAGATTAAGAAGAAATCATAAATCAAAGCTAACATTTAGGGAAGTACACTGACCTTTCTTGTTGCATAATGGATCAAAACTAGAGCAGCTCCAGGTGAACTGTGCTGAAGCTTAACGTGAATAAGCAATGCTCATCAATGGAAACATCCAAGGAAGACAAGATCATGACAGTACCAAAGACTTTGTGAGATTAAAGTTTAGCATGGGTATGGCTCTGATCCTGTAAAACACACCAGCTACTTCATGCATGTGTAATTCTATGATTTAGCTGAAAGGGAAAGCAGGTAAACCAATTCCCTCACAAGTTTGCAGGGTTTGACTTCTACACTGATAAAGAGAAAGGGTTGTAGCAACTTTATACAAGTGCCTGAGTAAAGGAGGGAAGGAATCCACAGATTATCATAAAAATTGAAATATTTATCTTGAGTATGACAGAAATCATAAAGAGAACATAATTATTTTTTCCCATTTTTCTTAGTCCTTTCATTACAATCAACCAAACTACATCTGAAGGCAATTATAACAGCACAGGAATCCCTGTCCTCTAAACGATACTGCCAACCTAAACTGTATTTTCTTTCTGGCTTACTGGGAGTTTAATGTGCACTGCCAGAATCCACACTTTCGATTTGCTTCTTTTTAGTCATGGTGGCACCATTTTCCTCTCTCTTTAACCCAGTTACCCAGGAGACAGCTGTCTAATGTTTTCTTTTGAAGAAACCCCAAACTACACAGTGCTGCATGAAACTATGCCTCCTCACGCTGCACAGTCCATACCTTATGCAGGTATGTCCATGCCTGACAACACCCATTGTATCCTTGTTCTTTAAACATGCTGTTTCGGTGCAACATCATAGAATGGTTTGGGTTGGAAAAGCTTGCCTCCCCCTCATATCCCCAAATATTTCCTGCCCTTTTTTTACGAGGTTTTGATGCTAGGAACAAGTATAATCCCATTCTTCTACCTACTTCTTTAAGATTTCCCTTTGCCTTGCAGAGGCAGCTGCCCAGTCAGCAGCAGCATCACCACCAGGCAAACTCCCAGTGTGCTGTTCCCATCTGTGATGGCATTAGCACTGACTGGAGCACAGGTGGACAATTTGCAAGGTGTTGCACACTGACTGCTAAAGCTTCACTTGTGATTATTACTGAGTAATCTTCCACCATCACAGAAAGTGATTCCCTTCCCTGAAGGCCTTACAACACAAGGAGCACAAAGTGCACAACACTCACATTTCCCAAGCCTGCTGCCCTTCCTGACTCAAAGTGTAGGCTGATTCAAGTTGATGATTTCCAGATTTATATTTTTTCAGCATGCCTTCTTGGCCTTTTAGGTCATGGCACTACTTTCACTTGCAGGGATTTTGTTGGCGTGAAGATACATTCCTGATGTCTGCCATCAGCATTCTTTCAGCAGCTACCCCACCACACATTGCTTTGTTCCAGGGTGGGCTTACCTCTGTACTCACCAACACACTGTACTTGGATATCACCTTCTCATTTAAGTGCTGGCCATCATTCACATTACAGAATGCATACTCCCTATATGTATAGGTCTGCTTAGTTCTTCTGAGCTTGCTTGTTCAGTTTGGTGAGCTATTTATTCTATCTTATCTGAAGGAGTCACAGCAATATAATGACCAACAAGATACACACAGTGCCCCCAACACCAAGACAAGACAGAGGATCTCCAACAGAAGCTTTTGAAGGAAGTGAAGGATTTTGGTAGCCCTCCACTGTTCAGTCCTATGACAAGAACTGTTTCACACAGTAATGTGACTTTGAGAACAAATCACCTTTTAAAGAGGCTTTGTAGAAGCGTAAAACCCTTAGAACATTTTGGTAGAGATTGGTAGATAGTGATCCTAGTTACAATCAACTCAATTGTTTTCTAGGAGCACCAAGTCTGAAATGCAAATATTACAGAAAATAAGCAGAGGAGAAGTGAGATCTATATGCTTCTCAGTCAGGTGCTTGGACCACCACAACTGTGAGGTGAGTGGTGATGTGAACAAAACAAAAAACCAATAATCCTGAAACAGGCAATGTCTAAACAGACATTAGACAACCTGGTATGTGGTATTCCTGACCCATACATTCCCTCGAGTCTGAGCAGCGATTCTGAGGCTCTGACAGATCTGAGCCTGGTTCACGAAGACCTATACAAAGCAATAGAAAACCTATACACCAACTGCTTTTATCTGTCAGGTCTAAACATGGAAAAAATAGAAAAATCAGATTCCATATTCTTCTATTTCTGGTAGATATTACATGAGGTATTACACAAAAAGAAAGAAAATCCACTACAGGTAGCAACATACCTTCCAATATCCAAGGAGAATGCTGTCTGGTTCATCTGACCAGTATTCTGTGACTGTTCACAATGAGAAACAAGGTGACCACATCAACTATTATAACTTGCACACCTTACTTTAGGGACAAAGAATGTCTGATAGAACAATAAATTGCTCAAAGACACAGCTTTCTATTCCTCCTTTCAAGCAAAGGCAAATATCAATCTCAGGTTTGGTCCTGGGGACCAAGGGAAAGGGAAGCTTCCAAACTGACTTTGATAATACTTTTTCCTCTTCTGCTCATTATTTCAAATACTTGTTTTGCTTTCTGGATCAAAGCTAAACACAATCACGATGAGCAGAAAGGTACAACAAAAATGAAAGATGAGCCATAGCGGATGTTACAACCTGCATAATCACCCAGTGAAATGAAACCCATGTGTGTTTCATACACTCCTAATGTATATTTTGAGGGTGTTGTTTGTATGAAGTTATGCTGTTATTCAATCACCCTAAGAACAACCTTGTCAACATTAGATAGGATCCTTCACATATTAAAAGTTTTTAATCAAAAGATACTTTAACTTCTCTTGATGCTCAGATTCTACAAGAGAGATCTGACTTTGATATTCTGTTTACAGAACAAACCCATTGCATTAAATATACAACAAAGAACTGTGCAGATCCCACAACAGTCATTGGCCTGAACTAGTCAAGCATTTAGTCTTCTACTGGATTTCTGAAAGGAGAATTATGGTACTTGCACACACACACACCCCTATTAAAAGGATAATGATGCTGAAGAAATTAAAGGAACTACGCATGACGCCTCTAGCTGTTGTATAGTTCTCTTGCAGTCTGCTTTAAAAGGGCATTGACTGCATCCACTTTTTTTTTCCAGATGCAGGGAAATACCTTCCCTTTGAGACTGTGCCAATCTAAGCAGCAGAGTTAGTCATAGACCATAATGGCTTAGAATTTTGAAGAACTCCAAGATGAGAGTGCCGAGCTCATGTTTGGGCTGGCACCGTGGCCCTGGTTGTTTCAAGTCCAAGGACAACCTACAGCTTGACTCAGTTCTTACATAATGTTGTAAAACATTTCTAAAAGTCTCCCTCTTAATCATTTAACAAAAAGTGTTTCTTATCCCAGGCTTACGGGGCACAACTGGGCAGCACAAGAGAGTTATGGCAGCTGACAGTGCTTAACGAGGGCAGGGCTACAGCTTTTCATCAAGAAAAAGCTTCTAAATAACAAGTCCCCTTCTGCTGCAAGCTGAGCCTGAAACATATCTCCCCACCCCTCCCTCTGCAGCAGTCAGCATGTAACATTACAAGGGAAATAAAAAATAGAGCAACTTCAAAGAGGTTTCTGTCTTTCCTTTTTTTTTTAAATATATATATTTAAATTAAGACATCAACTGTTGCAGCTGTTTTAAGAGTAACTATCAGGCGCCAATACCAACAAACACTTTTAAGGTCATTTTACATTTCGTTTTTTTGCTGGGGATATGCAATAGGGAAGCATAGCACTCAGATTTTCAAGGCTTCCCTTTTCCTGTAACAATTAGAGTTAAAATAACAGTTTAAACCCTTCCCAAGGAGGGGTTTAAAACCTCTGCACAACGAAAAAACAACTTTCTGAGACAGAAACAGAAGCCAGATGCTCCTGGAGCATCTGTTGTTTCTGGAGGTGGGTCAACTGGACGATAGTTCTGTTTCTAGTTAGCTGATATTTTTAGGCTATTCTCACCTCCTACCTAATATTTGCTGAGAGGAACATGCAGCTGCAGTAACAGCTTATGGTTTAAGTCTCTCAAAGAGCCGTCAAACCCTGACAGAAAAAATGTAATATGTTGAGTTCTATCCTATATAATCATCCTGAGTTTATTACAAACCATCTTTCATGCTTTATATCTACCTACATTAGTAATATATAGCAAGCAAATAAAGTAACTGTTTACAAGTTCTGCTTATATTTAATAGTTTTCCACTGAACTCAAGGAACAGCCCTTAAATTACACCTGCTTGTGCATAGGAATAAGACTTCTTCAAAACACACACAGAGCAAGGGCCCAAACCCATCATTACAGCAGAATACGGTTTGTATGACTATGGGGAGTCCCATTACACCACTAGTGAGGTTTGGCACAACTGGCCTTCCAAAAGAAAAGGCAGACAGTGAATCAAGCAAAGTAGAGGAGATCCTTTCTATCAGGCTTAAAACTTTTAAGAGCAAAACACAAACCATTGTCTTCAAACTGCACCTTACATTGCCATGCAGCACAAAGCCCATGCTTAGTCTTTAGCACAAGAGCTCAGCATAACCTCTTCCTCAGTCATTGCTCAAATAAGAAGAGGAATTCAACCACACTTACCTGAATATCCGAGGGCTACGCAGATACTTGCACAGGCTGGATCCCCTTTATATGGCAGGCCTTCCAGTGCTCCCCGTTCCCAACGTTCAAGTAAAGTAGAACTGTTTATGCTACTACACTGATAAAAATCACCTCAGAAGGCCCCAGAGCTGCCCTCATAGCTCATAAATTATACAGCTTTACTCCGCTTGGCACAGGCTTGAACCCTGCTATAATTTAGGCTAAAAGACAACACAAAGTTTCTGCCTTTTCGGAGCCCTTCGGCAGTTTGCTGCGGAACCACAGAGTCTGGTCAGGCCTCTGCAGGTGCTCTTAATTAAGAGAGAATCCACGTAAGGAACTGGCCTTAAAGATATATTTCTTTTAAGCACAAGCCTTCAAAACTCAGCTGTATCGCATGGGCATCTGCACTGAACGATGCTTACAAAGAGCAGCGTTTAATCACAACTGCCGTTCCCCTTTGCAAGCAAAAGATCATGAAATAGCATTGAGTTATCTCATCCTGAACGTGAGTGCCTAGTTGATTCACTTTCCTGCCTTTCACTTGCTTTAACTTCTATTTAAGAAGTACTTCTGTGCTTAGAGGCAAGAGTAGTGTATAAAAACCAGCACAGGCTCTTCTTGCACAGTTTGATTATATTTGGGAACAAATCAGCTCTTATTCACATTTGCAAGAGAAGACTGAATGACTTGAAAAGTAAAGACTTCAGAGAACCAGTGTGAAATCACGCACAGAAATAAATATATAGCTGTGGCCTGGAT
Organism: Nestor notabilis; assembly: GCF_000696875.1. Lineage (NCBI taxonomy): Eukaryota > Metazoa > Chordata > Aves > Psittaciformes > Psittacidae > Nestor > Nestor notabilis. Next base: position 47,976 of record NW_009938546.1, read on the forward strand.
GATCATTAATGGCACATAGCCTGTAAGGATGCATGGAAATAACATTCTTCATTTTGAAAGGGTCAGAGGAAAAAAAGACACATACAATTAAGCCACACAGTGCCATGAAATATAGTAAGCTTTTCCTAAATACTGGATAAAACAGGATTACACAAGCATTGCCATTGACACACTCAGAGGGCTGGAGCATCTCTCCTATGAAGAAAGGCTGAGAGTTGGGGTTGTTCAGCCTGCAGAAGAGAAGGCTCTGGGGAGACTTCATTGAAGACTTTCAGTACTTACAAGGGGCCTATAAGAAAGATGAGGAGAGGCTTTTTAGCAGGGCTTGTTGCAATAGGATGAGGGGTGATGGTTTTAAACCAAAAGGGGGCAGATTCAGGCTGGATGAAATTCTTTACAATGAGGGTTGTAAAATACTGGAACAAGTTGCCCAGAGAAGTGGTGGATGCACCTTCCCTGGAGACATTCAAGGCCAGGGTGGGTTCTGGGCCACTTGGTCTAGTTGAAGATGTCTCTGTTCACTGCAGGGGGGGTTGGACTAGATGAACTTTGAAGGTCCCTTCCAACTCAAACTGTTCTATGATTCTGTGATTCTATGATTCTAGTACCTAGAGCATCCCTGAAAGTTGACAGATAATATTAGGCTGACTTTGTCCTCCCTAAGCATTGGACTGTGCCATCTAAATTCCAATTTGGGAAGCACAAAGGAAGAGGGAATATCAATGCTAATTTAGATGTTCTTTTGAAACATGTCCTATAATAGCCCTCACCCTCTGCCAACGTTTATATAGTCCAAGAACATTAGCCCCTGCCTTTGGGCTTCTCAAGATGTCTTAAGTATGTGAATAACTTTATAGAATCAACATCTGAGCTGTGAGGAAATTTGGATCACTTGATAAAGTCCAAAAATCACAGAGGAAGTCTTCTCAGAGAGAATCTCTGGGTTAGGCTTTGATCTGATCGATCTTATGCTAATATAAATTAATTTTCATGAATTTATATTTATAAATTAATTTCATTAATAAAAATGAATTTAAGAAGGGTGGTTTTAATGTCTCAGTATTCCCACACATACTTGGCCATTCTCAGAGCTACTCAGGCTGCATTTTGATTGATGACAGGAACCAAATACAAGTCTGCATATTCTCGACTCTAGATGCACAGCAGCTGTTTTTCAGGACCTCAATTCCACACTGCTGTAACAGCAGCCTGAACTGAAGCTGCATAAAACTCTCATCTGCCCTGAAGCACATGATGCAAAGTTCTTCTCCAGGAAGGCATATTTTCTTACCCTGGTACTGGCCAGTGGATGTTTTAAGAGAGAATATATGATAAGCAGCATACTCATTAAACTATACTGCAATAGGTGGGGTTTTGGCAGCAGGTACTCAAGCTTGCCTACAGGATGCAGTCACAGTGTGTGTTCCAGACAGGTTTGGGTCAGAGGATGAATTGGTGTATATCTCTGTTGGTGTCCCATACATTTCACTATTATAATAATAACTTGACTTAGCATGTGTTGTTTCTGAGGGCTTCTAAATAGTTGCTGAACTTTCTTCACCATCTTTTATTCCAGAAACCTTCAGTTTATACTCAATAGGGTATAAATATTGATTTTATAAGTTTGTAAGGAAACACTGTGCGAAAAGGGTTGCTGGGAGACACTGATTTTGAACTTCACATTTGTGCCATTTCCTCCTAACTAGGTATGAAAAATAACCAGTCAAATTCTGCACTCAGTCAGATTCTTGTAAATTGAACTTTTCTGGCTTTATACAGATGTAACCGAGGACTGAACTGAGTTCAAGGCATTGCCATGGAAAGTTAAATGGTATTTGGTCATATTAGTTCAGTTGCTTCAACTTGCTCATTGGCACCTCATTCAGAGGAGAACAGATAAGATACCATCGTAGTTTAACTCCAGCAGGCAACTAAGCACCACAGGGACACTTGCTCACTTCCCCGCAGTGGGATGAGGAAGAGAATTGGAAGGGTAAAAGTGAGAAAACTCGTGTGTTGAGATAAAGACAGATTAATAGGTGAAGCAAAAGCCATGCACACAAGCAAAGCAAAACAAAGGAATTCATTCACCACTTCCCATTAGCAGGCAGGTGTTCAGCCATCTCCAGGCAAGCAGGGCTCCATCGAACGTTAATGGTTATTTAGGAAGACAAACACCATCATTCCAAACATCTCTCCATCCTTGTTCTTCCCCAGCTCTATATACTGAGCATGACACCATATGGTATGGGATATCCTGTTTGTCAGTGGGGGTGAGCTGTCCTGGCTGTGTCTTCTCCCAACAGCCTGCTCGCTGGTGGGGTAGAGTGAGGAGTAGAAAAGGCCTTGACTCTGTGTAAGCACTGCTTGGCAGTAACGAAAACATTCCTGTGTTATCAACTCTTGTTTTCAATACAAATCCAAACCACAGCCCTGTACTAGTTACTATGAAGAAAGTTAACCCTATCCCAGCCAAAACCAGCACAGGTACCTACTACAGCCTTTATGGATATTTCTACGTGGAGAAGGACTAGCGAGGGTCAGGAGAAGAGATGGCTAAATAGGTACAATGAATATAATGTTCCAATTCACCTTCAGGGCTACTCTGAGGCTTCCACAGCTCTGAGAAGATGGTAGGATTACTTACCACATCTACAATGTCTTTTCATCATCAGCTTTGTGAATCTGCAATTACTCTTGTGGCAGCTGTATAACTCTTATTTGTCCCATCCTAACTATGAAGAGAGAATTTTTCTATCTTACACAAAGTAAATGACAGGTTAAGCTGAACTTCTAAAAAAGTGACTGCATTTATCACTGAATTCTGACTTGTTCCGAGTATAAAAAAGGCAGGATTGACTACAATGATTATAAAAAAGTAAAATGTTTCTTACCTCATCTGGCCTTAAACTGATCTCTTTACTGAAAAGTCAGTTATTAGTACAAAAGTGTTATGAATGCCATTCTGGGAAATCCTTATTTACACTCTGCATTATGTTTAATTCTAACACCACCGTCTTTTACTTAGATTAGATACCTAATTTTTAAAGACTCATAATATGCACATTAAAAACAGAATCCTAAAAGAGAATCCTAATGAGCAGCACACAAGTGCCTCACCACAGAGAAAGAATGCCTAAATTATGCAGAGAGGACAATAGTGAACAGAACCTTTCTAAGCCCGCTGAATTCGGAGATGCCTCGAATGAACTTACTGGCTTAGTGCTGGTCAGTGTCATCAGCTGAATTAGGAACCTATATTTGGCAGTGGGACTACTTTGCACTACCTCTTCCGAAAGTGTATTTTTAGCTCTGAATGTCTAGAAAGTCCTCAGCATCACCTCAACAAGTAATGCCAAATTGCCATTAATTTCTGCAAAGTTCTGATATGAGAAGCAAATATGGAAAATAAGATTCTTGGCTGAGAGAAACTGATGTTATAATTAAAAAAACATATCTGGCAAAGCAAAAGTGGTAATGATATGAAAAGTAAATAAGCACAGGAGATAATATAAAGATGCTGAGTTGGCCAGGAAATTATTTCTAATATGAACTAAGTCTCTTTTTTATAATTCTCATTCCACTGAAATGGATGCATTTAAATTGCTGTTTAGGTACCCTTATTCATTGCTGCATAGAGCATATTAGTTTAAATGCAGAGTTCGTTTAATTCTGGCTAAGTCAGTAATTGTGCTAATGAACAAGGTGTACCCTCAACCATTCGCTTTAAGATGAATAAATGCTCATTTGTGAAATAAAATGGCTTTCTTTTTGTAATTTCATTGAGGCATACAAAAAAAGGAAGTGCTGATCCTGTGCAGGCTCAAGTGAAAAGTTGGATGCCATGAAAGTTTAAATTAAAGACAAAACAGTTTCTCATGCACTATAAAATCTGTGACTGCCATAAACCAAGACCTTGCCTAATATCCATGCATTTTAAGTCTCACCAAGAAATGTTACAAAAGAAGCAAATTAATTATTGTTTGCTTAACTAGTTAATCGTGTTGTTATAAATATTTTAGAGAGTTTCCTTTTTCCCTCTGGTAAATTCTTGTTACAGAAAAATTACTTCAGTACCAATTATCTATAAATAGTTTTGATTAGAGCCTTCATATTTACCATGAATGTTTCTACTCTGAACTGCTGTACAATGAATAATTATGAATTTACTCCTGTAGTGAGAATGTCACATGTATAAATAATTATTCAATTCACTACAAAATAGATGAGGAAGCTAGTTAGGATCTTTTCAGGATCTTTTGTAATACAACCCAAACTTAAAGAATTCTTCTTTAAATCTGCTAGCTTATAATACAAGCCAATTCCATCCATTCTCAAAGGGCCTGATTCAAAGCTTTGAAATTAATGCCAATTAGTTTCTTCATTATTTCATAATAAATCACAGCGTGATCAGTGAGTTCTGTGAGACACTTCTGTTTTCTGCATCCTCTGTAGAGAGTGCACTGGAAGCCAGTTCGATGTGTAATTGGGGCATGGCATGACAAGTTAATGCAGATGACAAAACCACAGAAATGAAACTTAACTGATGTATGAAAAAGGTGGGAGTGGGTTTAGAAGTGTGGTAGTTTTGTAAAAGAACTTGTATTTAATGGCAGCGGTGCTGATGTGCTTACTGATGAACACTGGCAAAGTATCTAACGTGGCTGCCTCCTGAAAGCAGAGATGGGGAATGAGACAACTGTTCTATCAGATTTCCCACTGATGAAATGGTATGTGTATCTCTGAAAGAAGATGCTGTATTTATAATTGTAATAAAGGTGCTTTCAGTTTTGTAAAAGAGAAGAAAAACGTTCTTCAAGTTAGGGCTTTGTCCAGTAATGCATAAGATCTCTGGTCTGTTTGTAGCAGTGACACATACTTTAAAGGTGAACTAGTAAACTAGCAAATTATTTATTACCTGGGTCAGTCTCCCAGATGTAAAATATTTTTAGCAATGGAGGCAAAGCAGCAAAATGCTATTATCTATTTTTTGATGATGATAAAGAAGCAGGAAGAAAAATGAATTGTGATACGCAAGTAGAAACTGAAAAAAGTAAGTAGGAGGGGACAGTAAAGTGGAAAAGGACAAACAATTTGCAAAAAGTCTATGAAGGAAGAGAAATACGAAGCAAAAAAGAACAAGAAGCAGATGGGAAAACAGCCTGGTAAATAAAGTCATTTGATTCAGATACTAATTTACAGTAAAAGAATGAAGTCTCATTAAATACACAACTATAATGCAATGGAATACTCTCCCAAAATTTGTTTTGGCCAGATGCCTATGTTACTGAGTCCCATAAAACTCAACTAAGTTATGTCTCCATTTTAAGGTCAGAAGGGCTCACCTAGTCTGACTTCTATTCCATATGCAGCACATTTCAACCAGCTTTCACTGTATTGAGCACAGTAACTGCATGGAAGGAAATACCTGGGATTTTTTAAAAATCTATTTTGAAAATCTGTGTTTTTCCCCTGTTCTCCGCACCCTTTTGGAATATCCAAACCTTCAATTTATTGAATGCACTAAGTATAGGCTCTTCTTTTATGTGGGCAGAGATCAGTCAATGTGTTCTTAGAAGAGCTGCCAAGAACTAAACTGTCTTTGAGAATGACTTGCTAGAGTTTTCATTTTAAGCTCAAAACCTTTGTAGATGTTATTTTCCTCATTTAACACAAGTGTTCAGTGATAACCTGTGGATCCAATTACAACGTATTACTCAGAGGTTTTCAGTTTTCTTAATTTCTTTATGACCAACAAAAACGTTCCCTTAAGAATGTGAAAAACCTTTTAATTTATGAATTCATTTGAAGAGATGCCATCATTCCACTTACTACTCATGTGTTAAATTAGTACTTCTCAATTCACAGACTTCACCAGTGAGCCTCTTTTTTCTTCCCCGCACATAATAGGACTTCCTACCTTCCTTTCTGTCCTAAAGCAAAATGTGAAGTCATTATCAGTGTTTAGGCTCTAGGCAGTTTTTGGCCTCAAGTTTTTTTCTCACAGTTCTTTCCTCCCCCCACTGAAGACGCAGTGATTATACTGTGATCTGCTGACATGTCCGTGCCTGTGCATGTAGGAACCTCTCCTTGTCAGTGAGGCTCTGCCTGGGCACTAAGTACAGGAGTGTTGATTACAGTGTGAGTTGGGACTAGATTCAGTACCATAGGGCTGTGTTTCTTCTCCTGCATAACCATCTGAAACAAAGGCTGTCTTGCCATCCATGGACTTTCATTGTTATTTAATCCCCAGATTTACTAAAGCCCAAAGAAGAGCACTCACCAGCAGCTAACAGTGCTATGTCCTCAATTTACTTCAGTACATAGAGCCAAGTTCTGAGGTTGGAAAATGGGCCTTCTTCCCATGAGTTTACTTCCTGTTTGGTAAATGGTGCTTTTACTCCTATTGCTACTTCAGCAGCAGAGACAGGGTAGTTTTTTCTTATGTATAGTTTGCTTGGAAAATCTTATTAAATTGTCCCCACAAAATTAGTTAATTTTGGTTAAAATTACTACTTGTCACTAGACATTCAAATTTTGACACATTTGAATTTACAGCAGTGGCTCTGGTATTCTGACTTCTCATATTATAGGCCAGTTGGAGTTAAGAGCATGCTTTATTAATAGAATTCTACTCCAGTTCGGTGGATCATAATAAAAGGGGAAAATCTTTATAAGCATCTAAGATGTACAAATATATAACTCATCTGCTTATGTTCCTCTAAGGATGGTGAATATTCTGAATTAGAAAGATCAAATAGGAGGCTACAAATCATGCAAACTGACTAGATTTTATTAATAAAATCTCACAAGGTAAGAGGGGACCCACGTGCTCCACTGAGTTCCAAAGGGCATGCATTAAGTGTTTAATAGATATCCCATTCCTGTGTAAAAATGACTCTTTTGTTTGTGAAACTTATCATCTATTAGGTGAATCTTTATAATCTGCTCTCTCTAGTGCCTGAAACCTGTGCTGGGACTTGCATTCATCCTCATATCCAAACTGATGCAATAAGAATACAGCTAATGTGCTTAGTCCATTAAAGAACTAACATGGAAAGTCTTGGAACACAAATTTTTGTAATTAGCATGTTTGCTGACAAAAGCTATTTGTGTGTTGATGGCAAGCTGCATCCTTATTATATTTTATACACAGATGAGACTGCATGTAAGTACCTTTGGAGCTGGAACATGTCTGATACTGAGCAACTTTCCTATTCTTTGGAAAATGCCTAACGGGCACGATTGAAGAGAAATTGCTTGGGTATGGATACCATACCAAGGTTAAATCTCAACTCCAAGGATAATTTATACTGTCTTTTATGAGACTATGTTGTGTGCTGTTGCTTTTATTGCAGAGTAATGTGATGGAGCACAATGCTGCTGCTGAAGTGGAGACATCCCTTAAGTGTCTACTGTATCCATTAGGCTCTGAAAATTGCAAATCGCTGACTACATGAATTACTCTGGAACAGTTTAGCATGTGTGTAGAGTTTTCGCTATCAAAAAGCTCTAGTGATTCCACATTAGAAAGTAATTTTCAATATGGCTTACTGGGAATTTAGGCACACAAACAGCTACTCAGCAGTGATATTTAATGCAGTTTACTGAATAGGTTTACAGATTAGGGACATAATTTTCAGAGCTTTGTCAGGTTCTGTCTGAGCACTCTGATTATGTGCCTGGAAATTTGACTTTTCCCTGTGTATTTTATTTTCCTCTGTTCTCCGTTTGGATGATAAAGGGCAAATGCAATGGTAGGATTGTGCTGATGCAGTGGAAACATACTTCAGTGTAGTTTATAGTCAGAACCTCTGCAAGAGATAATGTTTATGCGATCATCTTGTCTTGCTGCAGATGTTTCACGTTAAACTTCTTGCTATACAGTCTGCACAAAATACATGAACAAATACTATGATATTTTGCACAGAAAATTGATACAGAATAGAAACTGATGTGAAATTACAATGAGCAATTTAAGTGCAAACACAGCAATATCTAGTTGTTTCCACTGAAATGTTTATGAGCAGAATAGTAACTGAACACAACAAGGACCTGCTCCATAATCAGGTCTGCTGGGTGCCCTAAAAGTACATAAATGTAAATAGCAACATATGGGGTACAGATTCATTTGTACTCTAAGCAGTTTTGAAACATCCTTCTTTTGACAGAAGGCAAACAACCGAACACAGCAAGTATATGATAGCATACAAATCTGTCTCAGCTGAGGAGTGCAGGACAGAATGCTTCTGATCCACTTGATGCCTCCCAACTTCAGTGCTCACTGAGGAAGGTTGTATGACTGTCCAGGCATAGTGGCATGACTGCCTGTCATGTCACATCTAGAGTTTTTGTCTTGGTTTTTGCATCTAGAAATTGGCTTTAGATAATTACTCAGCTCTGGTTTGGAAACTTGTTTCCTTTTTCTCCCCCATAAGCAGATTTCCTGTTTCCTTTTCCCAGACCCGCTTTTCTTTGGCTTTGGTTATATTTTTAGTGCTTTTAAGTAAAATTTGGCATTTGTAGTTCATCTTTTTAATAACTGAAAGTATTTCTCTGGTTAATAAAGGCCATAGCTGAGGTTCTAGGATTAGGTATTGTTAAAAACTGCTCCACCAAGTTCCTTGTATATCATTCCCAGCAGATTCTTCTTCTAGTATTTGTCATGCTAACATGATTTCAATTCAGAAAGACAAACAAATGTTATCAGGGCTCAATGAAACAAATACAGGAAAGGATCATTTAACATAATACCAATAAAACTGGCAGTAGGTTACATGAAATTTCTTGTCTGAGTTATGCAAATTACTTAAGTTTCTATATTTATGACATTTTCTTTTGAGTCAGTTTGATGTGTTAATTTTATGGGTAAACAGATTTTGGTTGGTTTTTTTCCAACTTACTGTAAGCTTCCTCAAAAGAGAAATACTTTTTCTATATACAAATTTTGCAGCCTGATTACGAACTAACAGTAATTTTACACTTAGCTCTGAAGAACAAGAGAGAATTTTGAAGAGATCTGAACACTAAAGGCAAAAGATACCACTGAAATGGAGCAATACTGTGGTAATTTGTAAAGCTTGATGTAAACACAAACTAATAATGGGGTCTTTACCTAAGATTCATAATATGGACAGAGAGTTTGGTAACACAGCATCTTCATTTCAGTGACTAATCTTACCCAATCTCATCAGCGACCAGGCTCATCCAAAAGAGGTATAGTCATTGATGTCAGTGGATACTGGATCAGAGTTTAAAGTGAATGCATACACATTATATTGTAAAAGCTTGAGGTTCCTTTAATTTTTATACAACTACCTCAGTGACCAACATTATTAATTCATCTTTTTTTTTGGTGGGGGCAAAAGGAGAGAGGGACAGGAGGAGAAGTAACAGATTAAAGTATAACTAGTGGAGGAAAAGGATTTCCATCATAGGAAACATTTCAAGGTTTCCTCATCCCTTTGAATACGAACCACTGTAAAAAGTTAAGATTTGGACTTTATGTATCTGAAATGCAATTCTGAAAATGCCCTCAAATGTGAAATAGCTCATTTAAGAAACTGTAATGCCTTTTTTTTACTTTGAGTCTGTTTTAATAGAAAGTATATTTCAACTTTTTATTTTACTCTTCTAAATCCTGTTAATCGGTCTGTATCAAAAGAGATGGAATTATACACTTGGAATAGCCCTTTATAGTTTTTCATATGAATAGCAACTAGCACTATCACATTCTAGCTAAGTTGACATGGAGAAACATAAAGACACCCCTCATAACAGGAAGAAGTTGTTTCGATGTTTGTGAAATATCTTATCCAGAGGAGCCCATAAAACAGGTAATTGACACTGCTCCTTCCCTTCATCAGACATGACACCTTCCACGAAGCAGACTGAAAAAGGGTGTGCATATTACAGGGAAGGATGTAGAAGCTGCTCTTTCATGGAAAGATTGATGCTGACAGAGCTCACTCAGATACCTTTGAAGAAAAGCAGCTGGAAAAACAAGGTCTATGGATGAATTCTTGAATTTCTTCCAGAGACAAAGTGACCCAGACTAATAATCTCTACATTCTTACAGTGGCAGGAAAATGCATACGTGTGTCCTAGCAGTAATTCCCATTCACAGCTTTACATATTTTTCCTTGTATTCAGACTCACAGGTGATACTGTTAAACAGGCACAAACCTCTGATCTTCCCCAGGGTCTAAATATTTCCAACTGTAAATCCTGGGAATGCTGCAAAAGTTATTAAATACTATACTGAATGGGTTCTGCAAATCAAAAGATTCTGAGCCTCTCCTTTAATGAATTTTCAAGCTGTTATCTTCCCTTCTTATTTGCACATTATCCTTTTTACTTGTCCTTCTGATTGCCTGCATAAATTCAAATTCAGAACAGGTATTTTCAGTCTCACCCAGCCTTAGTTGTTCGCCTATTAACAGCTATGCAAAGCATGAATTACTAAATTGAACTTGCAAACATTTAAAAAATGGTTTCCTTCTCTCTTTGAAAGCATTTCATTCACAGTACAATTTCATTCATTAAAAGCATTGAAGCATCTCAGGATACCTGCATATCCACCCCTCAACTGGCACAGTAAATCTTATGCTTTCTTCTCTCTCTTTTTCCTGATCTGCAAGGCAGTCAGGCTGAGGATCCTCTGCAGCCCTCTGGGATTAGAAGGTGGTGTGAGGAAGAAGCTCCAGAGGGAACACGTGTAACTAGGAGGAAGGAAGATTGTTTTGGGTATAAAAGAATTAATTGGTGGATGTTGTGGGTGTGTGGAAAATTAGGTCACCCTAATTTTTCAGGCTATTTTAAGACCAGACAGCTACTCACAAACCTGTAGTAGAATAAGGCCACAGGATGTGTGAGCTCAACAGGAGAAGCTCGTCACAGGAGGAGCTCAGCAAGGTTTTTGCTAGATATCCTACCATATAAGCACTTCACTATGTGCATTTTCTGATTGATCATAAAATCTCATGCAGCTGACATCCAAAGCCAACTAAGTCAGACAGTATCCTTTACTCCTTAAACCACAAGCAGAGGCTCTCCCTGTCCCTCTCCAATGGAAATTCTTCTCCAGGAAATGTCTGATGTAAATCATGCCAAGGCAATGCCAGGTTGATTTGCTTCCTAGACTTTTAGTATTTCTCTGGATTTGACTTTTTTCCTTACAATGGCAATTACTTTGGCTAAGCAAAACATCTATCCTGCTTTTTCTCACTGAACTGTAGAAACGTGACCACTACTGTACCTTCCTGGATTATTTGCTCGTTTTGTAGTGTAGGGGGAGACACAAAAAAGAACTGGTTTATTTCGTTTGAGATCCATGAATGTCCTTGGCTTTGAGGCAGGCTGATGGCATGTCTGCTACATTCAGGAAACATACTTCAAAGGGCAGAGAAGTATGAGCCCTTCAAGAAATTTCCCCATCCGCTATTAATGCTGCAGAAGAAACACTCAAACACAAGCATTGTAGCACTGCAGAGAATCCAGGTGGGATGTTTAACAAACCTTACAGATTTATGAGGTAGGGGAGTTACATTAGGAGTGTGGACTATACTTTAACCCAATCATTCATTGGGATAAGAGAAGCAGAACTTGGTCTGTAAGTCTGTAATTGTTGAAATTAATAACTGTGGCTCATCGTTCGCTGCAGTACTACACCAATTTACTGTGCTCTTTTATCTCAATTACTTTCTGTGTGTGTCTTACATTTCTCTATTAAACTTCAGTAATTGTAACACTATGGTAATAACATTGACATATAGAGTATTATATGATGGGCTATTTTACATTATTCTGACTGCCTTATTTATATTATAATTATTAGTGTCTATATAAGTGTGATTCATTGAACTAATAAGGTTTTCAGACAACTGCCATAGCTCACTGATTTTCTTCTCTTATGCAGGAATTTACCTCACACTGGTAGTTGGATTTCTCTTCACTTCTAATGCTGGCATTTGTAGAATAAAGGCCTTCCACTTCAGCCCCATAAGTAATGACACTTAATACCTCATTCTAGCTTGATTCCATTAAGCTGATGAAGCAAATGGGAAGTACCAAAGTTATATTTTCTCAACTAATCTGTTCTTTTGTTCAAAAGTATTTCCAAAAGCACCCATTTCACTAATCCCTGCAGAAATGATGGCCAAAACGTGATTTTTTTGAAGTTAAGCAAGTTAGCACTCTGAAGTCTTGTGTAGATTTTGTGTAGTTCATTAGCCATGCAGCTCTCCTCAGGCAGGAATTTGGGTAATGCGTTCTGAATGGCACAGTTGCTTAAGCCTTTCAGTATCTCAGATTTGAATGAACTGTTTACCCTATCCGTACTGCAGGGACCCTAGCCTGCAATCAGTTCCAGCACAATCTGCAAGTCAGTTAAAAATGTGGTAAATGAAGGTAAGAAGTAATCCAGAAAAAGACACTACTTATAAGCTCATCTAGTTCAGGTCCTCTACATGCAGTGGCATTTTAACAGATCCTTCAAATTACAACTAGCACTCCACTTGCTTATAAAACATACACACGTAACAGATCCCATGGTAAGAAGAAGATTGAGAGAACTAATGCAAAACATTTATTTCAAAGAAATAACTACGTGATGTAAAACCCAGCTGACTCTGTCTCTGATTCCCCTCTTGTGCCCTGGTCTAAGACAACTTGGTTGTCAGCCATTTCATAGAAGATCAACACTTCTCCCTGGCAGAATGGGTTTGTTTCCAGTTGCTTTGCTTCCCGAACAACTATGATAAGAGGGGTTTCACTCCATCTCTTGCATTTGTTGACAGTAAGCTGTCTACAGCACTGTGCATTGCAATAACAGTATGTTATATTTTGTGTTGGCCCTATGTTCTTGGCATTTATTGATTTTCTTTTTCCTAAGGTGACCTTCATACTCTGTGTTGAACATGAAGAGTATTTATTTCAAGCTCTTTCCTTGCATGCTCAGCTAAGTTCTGCTGATGCTATATGAAATTACACAACCACCAAGATGTCCGGAAACCCTAAATTGCAAGTGTCCACAGGTCAAGAGATTCCAGTGCTGCAATTCCAAGCTACAGTAAAAAACACTTAAAAAGTTTTCCAGTGTCTGACTTACATTTCAGATATTGATTCCAGCTGCTGGAAGCAACCATAAACAGTGACACCACCATCTGGTGGATAACACCTCTGTAAAATGTTTATTTTTTGTAATCACAAGGATTTATATGGGATAAAGGACTATGTAACATGAGTAAGGAATAGAAACTAGAACCATCAAAGGTCTGTGCTACATTTTCCCCTTTTGTGGGTGTGATATTTAGTCATTAATGGTACAAATTCCCTGCTGTTTATTGATGCAACACAGATGCAAGTACACTCCTCATTGCTTCTTCTAACCACCAATGTGGGTAGAACCCATAGATAAGATGATCTTTGCACAGACAGTGACTGTTAAACTTCCCTTTAGTAGAGCTTATGCCCTACTATAGTTAATATCTAGATGCACAGCCTCATTATTAATGCAGAGAGTTCTGAAAGTAGGAGCAAACAGTAAGAAAAATGGCTATCAAGGCAATTATTTTGCAGACCAGGGAGTAATTGTGATATACTTAGCTGATTTATCTGTTTCTTTTCTGTCTACAGAACATTAAAACAGTGTTTTGAGTATCTTCTCAGTGGAAAAAATAAGAACTCAGTGAAACAGCCATATGGAACTGGGATCTAGGTCTGGAATACTATTAATATTCTAGGCTTAAATAATTTGCATTTTTATTACAAAGTAGATGAGGATAGTGGACAAAGTGTAGACTAAATTCAAAGTAATACAGACCCTCTTTTTCAGTCTTTGATTTAAGAATTTGTGTTGGTGGCTCTGCAAGAATTGTACAGCCACCCCCGGACTACATTGGAAAGGAATGGGAAACAATACAGCTCCTCAAATGCCAGTTGCTAGGTAGAAGGCTGTCACAGAACTTCAGTTAAATCAAAGAGGAGAACCAAGATTTGACTTGGTTTTGGAGTTGGGTTTGGTCCTTGGAAAAGATACTGTAAATTAATCAGTAGTTCAACTCAAAGTTACTTCTAATTTTCTCTGCTGATTCAAATGCAGGGATAAATTTATCCCTCTTGCAACTGAAGTGATTTGTCGTAGCACATAAGCTGTCGTGAATCTCTCCAGCACAGAATAAACAAACTAAATCTGTAAAACAACTAAGGCTTCCCAAGGATCTCATCTCCCACAATCTAAATATCCTATTTTCAAAGTGCTATCTAGTTACTGTGCAGTACGCAGTACACCCATGAGTAAACATCAGCCTTTTGCACCTAGAACTCCCATTTCTGATGTCCTAAAAGCTGCTACTTTCATACCTTCTCCGCTACTGCCCATCCTGGGGCTATGAATCAAGAGAGGTGCACATTCCAGTTCTTCATGAGCTTAGATAAGGAAATCAATTTTACTTCATGAAAGAGAAAACTATTGGACTGGAAGATTAATGAATAATTCCAGTTGCTTTACAGCAGCAGGATCTCAGTGATTGATCCCAAACCAGACAAAAGCCTTGTACTGCATCACAAAGCTGGGATTCTGTACAAAGAGAAAGGGAGACTGATACATAATTTGTGCATGTCACAAAATTGCTACACAGGTCGCTATAACTAGCACTTTACATAGGAAAGGCACAGAAATAGAAACAACCAGTCTCTAGTGAACTGGAGGATAAAGCAGAAATGCCTGTCCAAAACATTACTTGCTTCTCTTCGTTAGCCCAAACCAAGCCCTAAAACATTTGCCACATTTAAGCAAGTGAATTAAGGAGGTTCTGTGATTACATCTGACAATTATTTTAGTCCAGAGTATTTTTCTGTGAAGATAAACTGTAATTATCTGCATAATTTAAAATAGATTGACAATGTAATTATATGGCAGACATTTCTGAAGTCCAGGACTGTTCTTTTGAATGGTTATTTTTAAGTTAAAATACATAAATAAATAAATAAATGGATGCAAATTAATGTTTTAAATAAACATTTTTAATGAGTGCTATCAGGTTGTCAGCTTTATGTTTAAAAATATACATTAAAGCCAGACCATCAGAGCAATGTAATTAAGATATGGCTTGCAGATGTAGCAACTGTAAATCATATTCAGAAAAAACCCCTAAAGAATAGCCTTTAATTTGCACTAGAAGCAAGCCCTAGCATTGTTAGTGTTTTCTGGAGTCTGAAATGTTCAGATCCAAATCCTAACTTCTCCACAATCGAGAGTATTTATTTGTTCTTACGCTTTTAGTGTATTTGCTACATCAGTCAGTTTTTCTTTGAAGGTTCCTCCTGCTAGACTCATCTTATGAAGACAGTTTTGCACTCTTTCATCTTTTTCTGAATCTCATGGGCAAAATTTGTGGCATCATCTTGAGATACCAGCAGATATTTAGTACATCTAGTGCAGGATGCACTGAAAAACTTTGATTTGTGTAAGAGAATGTGCCTGAGAACTCCATTCTCAGGTAAAAAATGCTGTAGTTTATTATGGGCATATCATACCTTTAAGTCATAACTGGGAATGAACTTTCATTTGGGTTCCTATGACAAGTAGGTTGATTCTATTATTTCTGTGTATTAGTGTATTGGGTCAGTTGGGTTTTTTTCTGCTAAAAAGTCTGCATGGACTATTGCTAATATTTCCTGCTACCATATTGGTGCTATGGTATTTCCCCACTTACCCTGTTTTTGCATTTACAGGGGAAGAGAATGCTGTGAATTCTGGAATAGATGGGAGACAGCATGTGTCAAAATCCTTTTGCTTAGACCACATGGATCAGATTAGAGATTTAAGTGGTTTAAAAACCATTCATTGCATAGAACCTTTGCTCTAATGCTGCTGTAGCTTGAATAAATGGGAGGATGACCAGGGAAAAGAGAAAGAGAAAGGCAGTGTGGCTGGTCTGACTCAAGTACACCTAAGACTAAACCAGAACAGGTCTGCTACCTGGAAGGACACCTTAAGCCACATTTTGCCTGAGGCATGCCTAATATCTGCCTGACAGTTGAGGAATCAGATATGACCTAGAAAGCCACGCCTGGCTTGCTACAGGTGCCTGGTATGCTTGAAGTTCAATTTACCGCAAACCATTTCTTAGCTTTAATGGCTTTAAGTAGCAACATATTTGAAATCTCAGTGGGCTGTAGGTTTCAAAACCAAAAGGCTAGAGGAATAAGAGAACTTGGGAGGGTTCTCGTTCTACTCGTGTGTTTGTTGCTGGGTCTGAGCAATTGTAGGGCACAGCTCTCTAACCTCACTGGTGCTTTGCTGAAGTTAAAAGGATTACTATTTTAAGCATTGCATACTTGTTGAAGGGTTGCTTGTTAAACATAATCACTGATACATATCAAGAAAGATTTTCAGTAATTACACAAAAAAGCACCATTACTTATTTAAAGTTAAATATTACATAAACTGGACTTTCTATATAGATTATATGGCTATGAAAAATTACAAAGAATAAGATTATTTTTAGTGTCAAACTGGTATGTGTGAGCTGTGAATTGGTAATGGGCTTTTAGTCTGTCATCTCACATGAAATGTCTGAAGCTAGCTTTCTTGCTGTTGGCACACAGTTACTATCCCTAGCAACTATTTCTGTAAGGACATCATATGGTAATGAATGCCATGAAAGCTGACTTAACCGTGATGTTATGTATACTGTATATAGCAGTGGTATGTAACAGTGACAGAGACTCTAGAATGGAGAAGTTAAAACTATAGAAACCAGAAAATATTATTTTGAAATGGCTTATAAAGATCATTTTCATACTCATTCAGATAACTTCTGCCTTCACTATGAAACATGGATTTCACAGGAAGAATGATTTGACCTCAGTTTAGATCAGGAGAACATATTTTAGTAGATGTC
The DNA here is from genome assembly GCF_000696875.1 of Nestor notabilis. Classification (NCBI taxonomy): domain Eukaryota; kingdom Metazoa; phylum Chordata; class Aves; order Psittaciformes; family Psittacidae; genus Nestor; species Nestor notabilis. The sequence goes on from NW_009938546.1 coordinate 64,883, forward strand.
AACTTGATCTACAGCTAATAACTGTAGGGTGTTGAACAGCAGAAGATATATCCAATGTCAGCAGAGCTCAGTGAAGGTGGTGTAATCCTAGTTGCATACAGTACATTATGTAGAATGTGAAACACCTAAGCATTTTTCAGTATTGATTTCAATACCACAGTAATTAAGAACAGGTGCATATAAATTAGAAGAGAGGCACTCTAATTGTTACAATGAACTCCTTTACAATAAGAATTTTACATAATGAAATGCGTAATTAAACATTAATGACCAAGATCATTAGTGGCAATTTTATTCCACTTACACATGATTTTGGTCTTAGGTGAAGCCTAATGTTTTAGTAAAGCTGTCATTCACACTGCTGCTCCTTTGTTTGCTTTACAACCACATCATATTCTAGTCTTGAAAAGTCTTCTGGATATTGATTTCTAATATGGATTTAAAGGCACACTGCTTCCAGATTCAATCCTGCTTCTAGCACTAGCAACACGATTGGCAACCTAATTAATCACCAGAAATTATGATGAACCAGGAAATCTTGTGGCCCAATATC
>NW_009938546.1:65466-95138 GCF_000696875.1 Nestor notabilis
AGCAGGAAACCCAGCTAAATATGTAAGTATGCAGATTTTAACATTTCAAAATGCACTTTGATTTCCTCTAGGTACTTCACAGTCACACTTGACATTTTTCAGCTTTCCTTTTAAGTGACCATTGTTACTGCAGTCGACATCCCATACCCTTTTCCTTTCCATGTCAGCCAGTGAAGATAATGAAACAGCTGCTTTTCCAGAGCTGCAGTCTTATCATTTGAGCTCAAGCACAGCCTAGTTTTTGGCTATTATAGCCTCAATACAGGACTCTGGGAGAAAGCTGCACAGAATTTTGCCAGGAGGCTGCACTAGAGTGGGCCCAGCAGTTGCTGAAATTGGGCCAGATAGCAGAAGAGACCTTTAACCTGCTTGTGTGCTGTAACGCCTGGGCAACCAATGAGAAATATAACTCACCTTTCACTTGAACATCTGTATTTATATTTAGGTAGCTGAGGAGGTTGGTGTCACAGTGATGTTTCTACTTGGTCACTAATTCAAAATCTTTGGTCTAAGAAATGGCAATTATGAAGTGAAAAGCAGGCAATATTCCTAGAACTCTGTTTTGTCCAAGCTTTGTGATAGGCAGTTGCCTTCAATGGCCACATTTCCAAGGAGTTATTTAGTGTTCTACCTGCTTTAAAAAAGATCCCATTGTTTGACCTTTACTTGTTTTCTGCAATTGTTTAGGATATGAGAAGGTTGGATTTAAAATATGAAAGCTTATTTCTTCTATAACCAGTATGAAAATTAGTAACAAAAGAATCTCCAAAGGTTTGGAGATAAACCATCTAAAGCTAAATGGCTGTGGAGTGGATAAAATGGGACAGGACATTTACCAGGTTTCCAGTACTTCTTCCTATAATGTGGTCAGAATATGGTCTTTCTTACCAGATTCTTACTTAACTACTTATGCTACTGCTTAAAAAGCTGATCTAAACATAGTGGATCACATCTACTCTTCCTGCAACGCTGCATAGTAAACCATCTTCTCTGATTTAATCAGTCAAAATCTATTGATTATTTTTGTGCTGTTTCATATCTCCATTTATTTCCCAAAACACAAAGACACTTCTTTTTTTCATTGCATGGCATTTCTACTATGGCTTTATTTTCCCTTTTTGATGTCCATATAATACTTCCTATCAGTTCTGAGATTCATAATTGGCAAAAACACAGCCAGAATTGCAAAAGATCCTTACAAGATTGTGTGAGTATGCAAATAAAATGGCAGGTGAAATTGAATATAAATAAATGATGTACAATAATCATGCATGAAATGATGAGCTCCCAGCTGAACATTGACTCAGAAATCTAGGTGTTACGACAGTTATATGAAAAACTCAACTTAGTGCTCAGTAACAGTCAGAAAGTCAAACTGAATGAAGGTGCTCTTCAGTGCCTGCATCTCAAAAAAAGGAGAACTCTAGAAGTGGAAAGCATTTGACAGAACTACAATAACCTCAAAATGTCCCAGGACTGCAAATGACTGCAGGCTGGGAAATACATGTGCATATACTCTACTTATTCCTGTATTCTTCCCTTGGCATCACAGATGAAAGAGAAATCACCTTTGGTGTGACCTAGTATAGCCATGCTACATTCCTCTTTCCAGCAGTATGTAGAGACAGAATGTCTGTATATGGGGAACATAAAGTCTAGTGATAGAACTATAACTGAAATTCCTCCTTTAATTACTAACACGATTGGGTTTGCTGTGTCTATAAGCAATGCTTACCTTGGTCTCGCTTTGGCTTCAGCATGGCTGAACTGCATGTCTAACCAGGGTCAGTATACTTGCTGCTGCTCCTTCCTAGGGGAGAATTCGAACATTGTCAGAGAGCTTCCATTCCTTAAGATAGCTTACACATACAGACTGCAGAATGAAGAAAACAAATGGAAGTTTCGATCTCTGTTTGGCTTCCTGTGGACCAGATGACCCTTTAATTTTTGTTTTTATAACATCAATGTAGTCTCATGCTTATGTCTACTCTAGTCACCTGTCTGGCAAGGAGAATGACTATTTATTACTAACCATTTTGTACATAAAATATATAACTTTAAATGTAACACACAAAAACCTATTAAACACAGAAACATAGGCAATCCCTCCAGTAGTTTCCTAAGGAAAAGACTGTAAGAAATTGGGAAGGAATATCAAGGAAACTGTCCCCGTGTTCTTACCTAATTTCAAAGCTCTTTGTTTAGACATCTCCCACTAGCTGTTGTCAGAGACTTTTGGTCCATCCTGTGAGAGTTCAGTCTCATGAGTCTCTTATTACAGAATCTATGTTTGTATAATAACAGTGGCAAGCAGCACTTGCACAGTCTTTTATGAACCCAAATAACATAAGATACTACTTTCAGATAAAAATAGTATCTGACATATAACAATAATTTAGATAATAACTGTAACAGCCTCAGTTCCATTTCAGCATCTTAATTAACTAAATATTCTTCAGAAGAAGAAAGAGATTGGGATCCTGCTCATTTTGAATGCATGCAAAACATCCTCATTTCAGTGGGTGGTTTGAGTAGGCAAAGAACACAGGAGCTGGCTCAGAAAATAGGTGGAGAGAGCCCATCTGTAAGGGAGAGGTCAGCTCAATCTCCAGGCCCATCCAGTGTTCAGCAGCTGGTGCCACAAGAGGCATCAGCCAGTGCCAGCTTCAGTGATTGTTTCTGGTTAGCCATCCCACACCCATTGGGAAAGATCAGACCCTGGAATTGGTTTATGTGTTCTGCAGGGAGCTGGGTCAGAGAATGAGGTGGAAAGTTGATAGCAGGGAGCTGGCAGCTCTGGCTGCTGAATGAGTGGGTTGATGTAACTGGAGCTGTCTCAAGGAAAATGACTTCATTCTTAGCTATAATGAATTGCAGTAATCAGGCCTAGAAGTCATGTGTGTGCATCGTTGTTGCCCAGTTAGAGTCTGATAAGAAAGGACAATCTGCTGCTGCTCTGCAGAAAGAAGGTGACATTTTAGCAGCCACTACTGTGGATGTTCAGATGAAGTAAAACAGATCTTACACTGCACATTTCTTATGTGAACAGAGGCCGCATACCTCTTGTACAGTGACTTAGCTGTGTTTACGTTAATTTTCTACCACCAGCTCTCTTTTTCTGTTTAAATTCAGTCATATTCTTCAATGGGGTTCTAATAAATTTCAGTTTGCCACCAGTATTTTAAGGTGATCCTCTTTCCTTGTGTCCCTTCATTGCTGCTCTTTACAGAGTCATTTCCAGCGATAGCTTCACACAGGCGAATTAGAGAAAAGAACTGAACCTCTCTGGACTTCTTTTGTGAAGAGCTGAGAGAACAGCAGGCTTTCCTAGCGTTTTCTGCTCAAAGATGAAAGATTTGAGCTATTCTGTACGTTTCTCTGGCAAAAACCTGAGGTTCATCAGGCAAATAGTGCTAGACACTAGACTAATCAAAATAAGAATGATGCTATAATTGTTATCACTGAAAATTGAGTTAAAAATTATGTTGACTTTTGGTGTGTCCTGAACATCTATATACACAGAAAACAAAGTCAAAGCAGTATTACTTTGATATGCTTTTATGAAGCAAGAGGAGGAAGCTGTGCTGTAGTAGGGTGCCTCTTCTCTTACATAAGATCCCCAAACTTTAATTTTATTCTGGAAAAAAAGCATTCCAAAAGAATTTTTCTCCAGCAATCCCACTTTAGAGCTCATTTCTTGTGCCTCCAGCAGATGTAGATTAAAGTTTTATCCAAAAGGAAATTAAAATAAAAATCCTAGCAGTTTTGCCTCAGAGAAGAAAAGGAGCTACATGTTTTAAACAAAAATGCATATACCATAGGGAATTTACTGGGGAAAAACACATTTTAAACTTAAGGAGGAAAAAGCACCTTCAACAATATCATATGTATCAGAGTGTATGTAATATCTTCCAAGTCACATCTGCCTAATCTCCTAATAAAAAAAGGTTTTAGTATGATCAGAAAATGGAAAGATGACATTAATACAGACAATAAAGACAGCATATTCTCATCATGTCTTATCCACCCCTATTAGCTATGATAATAGAATTTTTAATGTTGATTATTACATAAAACTCCTTTCTAGATTTGCAGCTTACTGGGGTTCTGTAACACAAAAAATCTTGTACAAACTATTGGTTTATGTAAGTTTTCCATGTCTCTGAAGGTCCTATTTCTCTGATTCTCCCATGCCGCTGATATTCAGAACTACTTATGTGCTCAATGGGTGCTCCTGGATGTTTGCATAATTCAGTGGCACAAAATAAAAACAAGTAATACCCTAGGTAAAAAACTTTTACTTTTGCATGTTTTGGATGAGACTAAATTCTCATTTTAGTTATATTGAGGTAATCTCATTTAGTTGTCTAAAAGAGATGTATGCTAATTCTGAGCTGAGGCATCATTAAGTAAAATGAACTGCAACAGTTACTCTCTGACTCATTAGGAGTACTTTCATGTACTGACTATGAAGGAACATTTTACATACACTGAGCTTTATTTAGGCAATTATGTTCTTCAATGACAAGGGCACCATATCTGTTACTATTATTATTATTATTAATTGCAGTCATAATAAACAGATTTGGAAAAGTTCAGTGTCTGTAGCAATTATGCTTTGTAATTTCTGGAATTTTTGTATTTGTGAATTTATCCTGCACAGGAAAGCCACTTGGAATTAAAAAGGGAAAACAGGTGCTATTACAAGGGAAATACTGGTGTTATGAATTACCATTCATGGCTAGTCAGACAAACTGCCACTGGCACTCAGAAGGATGCACACACTATAGCATAGCCCTTTTTGATGTGTTGTTTCTAAAAGTCTGTAAGCAAAAGAAATGTTTTGAAAACTCTTCAGAAGCTGAGATTTCTCATTTTAGGCACTAAGAGTGTCCCAAGAAACAAAGGTTGTTATTATTCTGGCAAGTGTTAGTAGTGCCAGTCATACTTGAAATTATTAGATTAGATGAACAGAAGATTTCGTGTTATACCATAACTCTGTAGAAATGCTTTTTAACTCACTTATGAAATACAGTGAAATTAATCTCAGAGTAGCTGAAGCCCTGCTGAAAACAGTTTTATCTAACGGCATTGTGGCACCATTCAGGAAAGCAATGAGTTAAGTACCGAAATTCACATTGTTTTTACACTTCTGCAATACAAGCAAAAAATATAAACACTTGCTGAAAGTCAATGCAGACTGAAACATGATTTTTGCTGAACAGAGAACTTGGGCCCATACTGCAATGAACAAGCTTCCACCCAGAGGAAGACTTCCTTTTTCATGACCTTGAGGGTCAAACACTTTATGTAGTCCCAATGGACAAAAAGCTGTGTGTCAAATGTGCTGGCACTAAAATCTGAGCCACTCCCTCATTCAGACGCAATGTTATCGCCAGAGCACCAGTGATATGTCACAGCCAGTTAGAGCAGTTCTCATCCTCCTCCCTCAGCTTTACTGGAGTATGAGGCAGCAACAGCAAGCACTTGAGATGGAGAACATCAGAGATAGGCTTGTTTTTTATTACACCCTTATTTTCTAGGAAATGTATGCCTGCATCCATTGGGCTTTATTTGTAAACTTCCGTCTGAGGCACATATGGGATTTAACCCTGGCAGCACCAACCTGAAATGATAATATCAGTAAATTAAAAATCTTTCTACCCTGAAGAAGAACAATGCCTTTCATAGAGGCAGTCAAATACATCTGTGGGAGTGCTGCCTTGTTCAGAGAAATGGAAAGATTGTCTCTTCTCTTTCTGTGTATCACATCACGCCTCACTCCGAGTCTGTCTCCTGAATCATTACTTAACTTTTCTTCACTGTGGGATCTTCATCACTTCTGGGCTGTGCCATTGATGATGCACTGGGATATGCGGATCTGAAAGATGACGTGTCATGTCTTTCACCTTTTATATTTTAATATCCCACCCCTGATTTCTTTTGATGGCCACTTTTTGGACACCCTTCCAGTGGGCTGCAAATCCCTGTCCATCTAGAGGCAAACTAAAGATGGCAATCACGGCCAGCTTCTGTCGTACTCTAGGTTCATTTACCTTAATTCTCCTCTTTGCAAGTTAGCAGAGGGCATGGCATTGCTGTCAACATTTCACCATCCTCTGTATAAATCACATAATTAACCAAGCACTTCTCTTGATTCATAGTCATGTCTAAACCATGCTAGTTCTTTCTATATTGTTCCTCTAGATATTGTCCTGCCATTGTATGTATCTACTACCTCTTGCTATTTCATGTGAAAGCTCCTTGAGACCAGGAACTGCCTTTCGGATCTGCATTACTTTACTTGAGTCAATGAGAAAACTGTATTTTCTATCTCCATCTCCAGGTTCAACATTGGCTTCAAAGGGAGGAGTACTGTCTTCCTCTGATTCGCTTACACCATTTCTCTGAATTGAACTGAGATAGAACAGTAGTTCCAAGTCTGGTTAGATTCTGGGTAGACTGCTTTAGGTAAAGAAGGGTCCTTTAAAAAAGCACCCCAGAGACTAATACAATAACTAGATCGGTTTGTGTTGTTGTACACCACAATGACAGCATCTTTACAGACTCTCCTACCTTTCAGGAAGCCATAGAAACATGCAAATTATTCTTGAAATAGAAAGTATTTTAGACAGACAATGAAGACGAAATATTTAGCTGACAAAGAGCAAGGTTCTGCCAGGTATTATGGCTGTTTGCATGGCTAGCTGTTTGAAAAGTAGAAAAATGAGTCTGCCAGTTACGCTACTGACAACTGCACATTTCACTTCCTAAGTAAACTCAATTAGAGGCATAGCTATGGATGGGAAAAGGCTTAAAGGTAGATTATGGTCTATAAAGGCATTAGAACCTGATAATCGTATAATGGAGAATAAGCAGCTACTTCTGCTATCTTAGGAGTAGCAAGAGGTGCTTGGTAAAGCACTTATTCAATGTTAATCATGGACTACCTTTGTGACAGAGCATCGCTTTCCATGGTTTATCCAACTAGAGCACAAATGTTGTTAAATAACTCTTAGGAGTTTAAGAACTATATATGCCCCCTGTCACTGTTTAATTAAAATCCAGGATCTGCAGTATAGCTGGAATAACCTTCTGTATCTTCTTTTCATAGCCTGCTTTATAAGAGAAAACTCTGACTCCTTTGCACAGCTTTCTGGCAGAATTCTGCAGTTCATTAAATCAACAGAACATCAAGGAACTGTATTTCCTATCTTGAGCTGTGTTTCCTGTATGGCCAAGTCTTTTGTGTCACGGTAAAATTCAGAACAGGACCAAGATTTTTTCCAGGATACCTGCTCATTTTACCTTTATCAAAGAAAAGATGGCAACTTGCCTCTATTTTCTGTGAGTGAGTCTAGTATAGTTGCCCTGGTGCCGATGAGCAGTCAGGTGCACTGCCACATATTCTCTAAGTTACTTACTTTGGTGTTAACGTGCAGTGTCCAGGCAAATGAGAAGGCAAGAGACAAGGAACAGAAAAATACCTGGAGTAGAGCAGAAGCAATCGGATCTCAAGGTCCTGCAGGAGCACATGGGAAGTTATGAAGAATTTGGGTGAAGCACTAAACACAACTTGAACATGGACCGGGAGTGGAGGAAGGCAGCCAGACTGGCAGGGAAGACAAGCTTGAAATGGGGATGGAGCAGATCAGTTTACATCTACTGCAACATTTCAGTTCTCACTGCCTTGAACTGAAACTAGGCTCTAGATTTCAGTTATGGGGAGACAGAAAGAAAATGACATTTCTGTTGCCACCTTTTTCCACAAGTTGCTTCATTACTTAAAAATTGATTACCATTTTTTTGAGGTGTAGCTCTAAAAACACACCAAGAGAAAGCTACCCACTAAGCTAACATATGCAAGATTAGGGGAAATTCCATAGTTACAGGAAATGGAAGTATTTTTACCGAGCTTTACTTGTTGGCTGCTGGAGACTGCTTAGGGGCTTAAGACACTAGATTAGAACCCAAAGAAATACAGCTGTGGGAAGAGATTTGTTACATGCAAATGCATCAAAACCTCTGCTCTGTTTCACTGGCTATTATTTCCATATATGTGTGCATGTAGCAACTGTAATAACTGTATATTGCAGTAAAAACAATTCTAAAAATGTCTTTTCATTCATGTTTTGGTAACTTGAACTGAGCATTGTACCTCTCCCTATTTAAAAGATCAGAGCGAGGTTCACATGTCGGAAGTAGGTTCCCTCTTAGAGGAAACCAAAGCCAGCTTATTCTGACACACCAGAAAATAGAAGTATTTCTCATCTGAGCTGTGAAGAACAAAGAGAAGACATTTGAAAAATAAATCTAACAGGATCCCAGTTGATTTGGATTTACTGCACGTCTGTACAGGGATTTACATAATTTTTGAGGAAAAATTACTTTGGAAAGCTATGAATTATAACTCTGTGAACTGAATACAACAGATTGATTATTCCAACACACCTCAGTCAGAGAAGCAATTTAACCACAGTATAAAATTTTAAAATTGAAATTTAAAGAAAGGCTCTCAAAATCAGCAGCACTGGCTACTACTATTATAGACATGTGATTACTTAAAAATTAGCCATTCTCTTGCAGATTTCAGACTGATCTACTAACGATAGGATACACTAAGAATAGGATAGATGAGTTTCCACTGTGAAATTTAGATCTGGATCTAAACTGAGATGTGTTTAGATCTGAGTTTTGATGTTTACAGAAATAACAGTCAGCTGAGAAGCTGTGATTTGAATGCACCAGATTTTGATGACATTTATATTCAGAGAAGTTGCTGCATGACATGAATATTTCAGGACTACAGGACCTGAATAAACTGAGACACATGTCTATACGCAACATGCAAAATACTCCCCAAAATATTTGGAAGTTGCATCAGTTCATTAGCTTAAAAAGAATTTTGTAATCTTGAGTTCCATCCACAGAATTTCATCACTGCTTTACTCAGGAAAAGTTAAGGATCCGCTTAACTGGGAGCACAGCACCAAATGTCAAAATATTAAAGAATCAGAAGTAGAAAATACGGCTTTTTCTATATGTTCTTAATATTTTTTCTTTCTGCAATACCTCCAGAAAACTCAGTTGCTCTTTTACATGCTTTTCAACAAATAATGCACTAGATGTTAAAATGTCTGTGTCACACCATGCATTTAAATGACTGCATCTTATTTTTACCCTGAAGTGAAAGATAGCCTTGCTACAGTATTTGAAAAAGCCACCTCAGCATTTTGCAGAAGTTATCATCTGAAAAATATTGATATTCTGTTTCTCCTCAATTAGAATTAAAAAAGACAAAGCCCCAGATTCAGTTAATTATCTCTAATGCCAAAAATGCCTTGTGAAAAGCACTCTGTAGAAGGAAGATTGAATCTGGAATTCTTACAGGAAATCCAAGTAAATGTTTTAACCTTGTATCCAGAAGACAGCATAAGGGCAGGAGAAGAAACACAATCCAGATCTCAAATGATGACAGAATATACAGACAAAAAGACTTGCTCTCCATTTATCCTCTACTGCCACTTACTTCCCACTCTGTAGTCCAAGTGTTTTGCCAGCTTTTCATCAGACTTCCATAAGGGCGATTGGCAACTCATCTGTTATCATGTCTATATAAATAAGTTTTGTTGCTCCTTCCAAACAGTTTACAAAGATCAGGGCTCCATATCCTTTTTGTCCTCCAAAATGTGGCAGGGATGTTTTTACTTCTAATCTCACCAAGCTGCTTTCCCTCAGTATCCCTGTCATAAATTAGTAACTTGAAATTACCAAAGCCTAAGGGTTTTACTGACTGATCAAGTCTTGGAGAATAGACCTTCTATATCAGACCCCTTATCTGACTGCTGTCTAAACACAGTACATAAATTGAAGCACTATGTCTCTCTGCCACTCACAGTGGAAAGAAATGCATTCAGCTGGTAGTGGGAGCACACTATTTCTCTAGACACTGAACCAGAGCAATAAAGCCTTCTTCTGCCTGTGTCTTAGACTTAACACCTTACATAAAGACTAAAAATCACCTTTAAACAAAAAATTCACAACATACAGCTGTTTCAAAACACTAATTCTAATGCTTTAACTATAGTTCTATATTAGGGACTGAAATAAAGAATGAGAAAACATTAACCAAATGTTAATTTTAATAATTGAAAATTCTGAAGCTAAGTAGCTATTTCTGAATTCTAAGCATGAATACGTATCATCCAAACCAACAGGGAGCAGATTAATCAAAGCCCAAGAGAATTAATGGCAAGTCCAGAATTGGTGACAAGTTGAGACCTAATGACAGACATTTTCATTAAATTACACTGAATACAAAAATGCATTTACTACTGGTCTGAAGGCCCCCTCTATCTTTCACCCTATTTAAAAAACATATTAGTGCTGCTGTTTCTAGGTAGATTTGTCAAAAACATGTAAGCTTCTTTTCTCCCTATAAATTAAGTGAAATGAGCGCTTTCACATCTAACAAGTTTGAATATACAAAGTGCACACAGCACCAGAAGAGCTAGTGACTAACAGTAATAAACCTACTGCTTTTGTAGGTCAGACAATGAATGTATAATGCACTGTGTGGTGGCTTCACCATTTTTTCATTGCTTTTCATTTCCAAAGAAATTTCTGATGACAACATGAGGTAATTTATTGCCTTTGAAGGAATGCATAAAAATTCTCTAGGATTCATTTGGAAAAAAAAAAAGAGATTGATAGTATCAGCTTCAATTCCATGTAATGTTTCCTTTCATATTGTTGGAAATCTTCATGCATACTGCTGTGACTTGTTTTGTGTATTTTGCAACTCTGTCTTTGAGAAGATGCAGTTCTGTGACGGTTGAAGAGATTCCTGTGAGAACAGATTTCTTAACTAACTCTCCTGAGTGCTATATAGTGTAACTAACTTCTAAGATCCTCCAATGAAAGATGGTCCAATATGACATATTACAGACTGCTGCTGTTTATAGAGAATGAGAATTGACTGTAAAGCTGAGTGAGGTAGAATTCTATTAGAAGAAGAAAAACAGCACACATCTCTGCTACAATGGAATAAATGTACGGGCAGTAGCACACGATAAATGTCTAAGTTATAATTTACTGTGCAATAGTAGCTAATGGTTACAAATTTACACTGCGGTTTGCCCCACGCTATTCTGCTCTTATGTTCCAGCACAAAACACATTTAAAACACAGGCGATACAGAATATACTGAGAAAAATCTGCACATGTGCACAGGACAGATTCTGGTCTCTTACTTTACTGCATCTTGATTCACAAGATACATGTGCACATGTTCAAAGCTTACGCCTCTTCAAATGCTTATTTGAATTATAGAGTGCATGACTGTTCCGAGCAAGACATTTTGCCAAATGAGTAGCACATAAATTGAGAACTGATCTTAGGGGAAATAACATATAAGAGGAGCACTGGTGGTAAAAGACAGTTTAAAAAGTTCATAAGGCTATCAAAGATGGGTAAGCAAAAGTTTCATGAGGATGAAGAGAAGTGTTCGTTGGAGAAAGAACCTGTTACTGTTAAGCCAACAGCTAGAGCGAATAACATCAGAGCTGCTCCCATTAAAGGCCACACTTCATATATTTTGTTTGAAAAGAGTGTAAGTTTTTTATATTTCCTAAAGGATTTTTGTCTGTATGTGGGTGTGCCTGAGTGAAATCAGCAAGCAATTTGGTGGACTGTCTGTGTGAAAAACAAGTGTAAGGCTGCAATGACAGACTAATGCAGGACATGGAAAAAGCCTCCAACACAGGTCACTCTCAAATCTTCACCTGCACAATACCAGCTAAGGAAAAGGAAAATAAAAAGAATAACAACCAAGCCAGTGTTTGCTGACAAGTGCAGGTTTGGAGTGTGCACGCCTCTATTTTCAACAACAGTGGCAGTAAGGAGTATCTTCCTGAAGGTGTAGAGTGGGAAGAGGGCTTTTGAAGTACAGAAGCAGCAGATGGAAGAAGCAGATTAAGATAGCAATGATGGGGTAGTTATGGGTAGCATGAGACAGTGTAAGCCCAGGGACAACAGAAGCTGGGAGGAGAACAGTGGGTAGCAACTGCCTTGGAGCTTGAGATGTATTTGTTAAAAAGAAGCATCAGGAGTCACAGGCACACAGCCAAGTGCATCAGAAAGGACTAGTTGCTGTTAAAGAACCTCACCCACATCTGGTCAGTTGCTACAATGACAGGCCCTGTTATGGCCATCAAAAAAGATAAAGCACAGCTGCACAGTGGCTAGAACAATGCAGAGCTGCACAGATAAATCAGAAAGAAAACAAAGAACAGCGCTGCTGAATTAGTACGGATGTTTCCTCCCCCATGGCTTTCATGTCTGTTCTGAGCTTTACAGAATGTTTTTGCAAACACTGACACACAGCACAGGCAGCTCTCTCCAGCTTTTCAGACTCTCAGCATTCCCTATCCTGAAAGATGCTGGCTATTAAAAAGCTTTTATATTCTGATTTCGGAGGTGCTCAGCCCTTGAAACTCCAATTAGTCTCAAAGGGAATTGCAAATATATCTTCCTAAAATTGTATTGATGTGAAAAGAACTCAATGATCTTTCAACTTCAAGGCTGAGATTTCTTATTTTTCATTGCAAACTGTCAGATTTTCTTCTTTTTTTTTTTTTGCCATTAAGAATTTATAACAATAATGTTATTGTTTTACGTTCAAATTAGAAAAAAAGTCATAAAATAACAGACAAAATACCCACTTCCATCTCTCCTCTTCTGTGCTTCTTGGAAGTCATTTGTTTAGCTTTTCTTTCTGTTTGTTTTCTTTTCATCTTTGTGAATTTAAAATTTCAAGTTTACAATAAGAAATCCTAGTGCTGCAGTTTCCTTGCAGGCAAGTTAATTTATCTGACAATGTATGCTATCAGAAGGTTAAATCTTTGTCATCAAAGCTGTGAATTCTATGTGAGCAAGCTCCCCTTCCCACTGGAGCTAATGCTGCTTAGTGCAGATACAGGGCTTGCCTCTTAGAAGCAATTTAAAGAGGAAATATTGCTAATTTAGAGAAAACCTTAAGACTGGTACAATAGTTTTAAAAAGATTAATCAAGAACCATAAATAGAACAGGGTATTTTAATTTAGATATTCAATCAAGTCTAATTTCATTTTCATGTGCTGAAAATCATGAGTAGCTGCTCAAGCTTTGGCATTTTAGAACATATAATCTCCAGAGGCTGTGATCAGACAATCTAAAGGTAGGATGGTGATTCTGTTTCCCATGCTGACACAGGTTGTTCAAGCTCTTCAGATCAAAAATGAGGTATGGGAGGAAAGCACTATTTGTAACAATCATGAGAATTAGAAATAAGCTATATTAATAGTTTCCCATCTGTCAAGAGGGAGAAGTCAGGAGCACGGTTAACTGAGATGCCTTCACTCTTTTGCTACTAAATAAAGTTTACCTTTAAAGGATGCATCTCTGAATAGACTTTCAGTTAAATATCAGAACATACTCCTGCTTCAAAGTGGAGTATCAGATGTGTGCAAAGGGTCCTTCTTAGCCTTTCTGTATGCATTCTCTTTCGTATTAAAAAGTAAACACAAGCAACAGCTTTAAAATCATTATGTGAACTGGCATCACCTGTGCATCCCAGAAGTCCTCCAAATGAATGGTTTGTCAAAATCTTCTCAAAGGTAGGGATTAAACCCACTGAATTTAAGGTATTGGAGACTATATACGTATTTGTCAGGCCACTGTGTCTATAATGGAGTCCCCTTGAATGTGCCAAACAGCTCCTGTGCTTACCAAATGCATTGCTCTGCTTTCTGTACTGAAACATTCCTTTGGCACAAAAGGCCCCTAACACCACAGTAGAGAGAAGGCTCAGAGTTATTATACAAATCACATTGATATCTTTTACACAGTTATTTTACTTTATCAAGGGTGAGTACAAATGGAAGGGGGCAAAGAAAGAAAACCTGAAACTATAACAATAATTCTGAATAAAACAGGGTTTTTCTTGTAAGAGCACGTTTCTTCTCTAATTACTACTAATTAGTATTAGAGGAAATGACTATGAAGTGCCAGTTCTGAAAGAAAAAGAAAATGGGTACCAGCTTAATTTTCCTTTAAAAATACACTTACTATTCATTCCTTGTAGCTATTTTTAGATTATTGGATGAAAGAAGTCAATAACCTTTGGTTTGAGGTAAACCACAGAACTTTCACTTTTTTCTCTCCTCTCCCACTTCACCTCACAACATTGCCTTTAATACCTACTTATCCTTATTATTTACCTCCTACAAATTTATATAAGAGTATATGACTTATCATACATTGAGACATGGTGTAGTAGAATTGATAGGCATTGGTCCATAACGGAATGGTTCAGCTGACCTGCCAGGCCATGAGTGGGTCCATACACCCAACACTGCTGGAATGACAATCTCTCTGGAAATCACTGGTAGAGATTACAAGTCAAATAGATGATGGTATAGCACAGGTGATAGTGCATTAGGGAGTGGAAAAGTCTTACCAGAGTACAGAAGACTGTTGAAGAATCGTATTCTACAGAACACTTCCAATCAGTGCCCTGACTTGTAGTCTGGCATGCAACATACCTCTGTGGAGTTACCATATTTCCTTGCTCCAAGAAAGGACCACTAAGCTCTAGGGAAGGCAGTGGAAAAACACCAAGTGAATTCCGGGTTGATATCATCCATTCATGGTTGAGGTGTTGGTCAATGGGAATTTTCTTTGTCTTTTTTAGTGTTGGAAGTATCAAACCCCATGATTCTTCTGGGAAGCAGAAAGACCGAAGGATTCAGTCAGCTAATGAGAACATAAACTGCTGAGATCAAAATGCCAGTGGCAAGTACTTAGTCTGAAATAGGGTGTCCTAATCACTGGAACTGATGGATAAGAAGAGAACCATTTCACATCTGACAAAGCAAAATGTAATTATTATAAAAGTAGTGATAGGGCAGGTAAATGACTTGCCCCTAAATTTAAAAAGTCAAACCTAGTTAATTATATCTGAGCTAATAAAAACAGCAGTGATAAGACTCTTACAGATTGGTGAAAAATTAATGAAGTCTTTAATGAACTTTATGGCAAATTACATAAATCAGAGCTAACTTAATAAAAGCCCAGAAGATTTTTAGTAGTGATTAGATTTTTCAATTGCTGAAAGATAAAGAAAATAACTCTGCTAAAATCCTCTCTTCCCTACTGGAAGATTCTGAAAGACTATTAAAGTAGTTGGAAACAGTGCCAATGAATGAGAGGCTCAACAGTGAGATCATTAAATAAGCTTAGAGTTTTATTTTTAAATGGTCATTTGCTGACCAGAGAGTATTTTGAAAACCCTGCATATCAAACAACAAAGTCAATGTTTCTTTTTCGATGAATACGAGGAAAGATGTGTGTGTGCTGTGCAGACACACACATATAAAATGTGTTTCACATGAAGGCTTTTGCTGCACTTGCACTTTTTGTTTATAGAATTGTTTCAATAATTATTTTAAAACCCCAAACCCCAAAGAGGAACAAAAGGCAAACTTAGTTTTCAACAGAGACAAGTCAGGTTCCAAGCATATTACTAAGATCAGAGTTCCTCAGAGCACTACTGTGAGATAACTTTAATTAAATATGCCAGTATATAGACAAACTTGTAAATAGGCAAAAATTTCAACAGGAAGATTTGGGAATAGGCACAGACAGCACTTGGAGCCTGACTTCTGTTACAAGTCAATATGTTTAGAAACTTAGTTTTCCTTCTTGCCTCTGAATCTGTACTTGCAATTAAAACATTAAGAATCACATGTTCAAAAATTTATTTTAAATTCAGAGAAGAGTCTAGGCCTCCTGCAAGTTTTTCTAATTTATGTTACTTACCAGGGACTTGTGAGGGAGAGGGGGAGAAGAAGAGAAAAGATTGTACCCTATCTTCTAAACCATGCCAAGAAGCCCTGAGCCAAATTAGTTACATGAGGATTGCTGGCAAAGTCATTCAAAAGACTGCTTTAGTTCTGAATTTATCAAAATGGTGAAAAGAAAGAGTCCTCCCTCATTTTCAGAGTTGTATCAAACATTACATTCTCAACAACTATGTCTGAGCCTATGCAAACAGAGAAATCCACTACAGGAGTTAAGGACATTGGGAAAGGATGAATGAAGAATGTTGGGCATTTTGTGATATGCGATTATACAGCAGTTACTATTCTGTTCAGTAAGCATGGCATGCTCTGATGCAGCCAGAGCAATAAAATGCAGCAGAGTAATAAAGAAACAAAATGTTTTAATAACACCTCCTCAGCAGGACAACTGGCTGTCCAGAGAACATTTGTCTTTACACAAGGAGGCTTCTGAAATTACCTTTGAGCATCACTACAGGAAAGGAGGCTAGAGCAAGAGTTCTGCTGTTTGTACTTCATACTGTGAGCAAGGCAACAGAAAGTGAAGAGTCTTATTGCAGGCTTGGCGTGCAAAGCTGACTGACTGTAAGTCAGTAATGTCTTTTTCCTAAGACAGATTGTACAAAAGTGCTTTTTACCCCAGCCACAGGAAGCAAAGAGTAAGAGTTTTCAAAGCAGCACTACCACCTCTTTCACACAAGACTGTTGCCCAGGGAAGTTGCGCTGTCTCCAAACTTCAAAGCTTTCAAAATCCAACTGGATAAAGCCCCAACTAACCTAGGCTTATTTGATAGCTGACTGAGCAGGAGGTGCTATTCCACCCCAACTTGAACTATCCAATGACTCTGAGCACAGCTGGACCATCACTGTGTCCAGGCTCAAACATGGAATTTTCGCTGAAGATTATCCTTGTAGCTCTCACTTCAAAACAAGCTGGAAATATGTGTTCCAACTATTTGTATATAAATGTGTAACAATTTGTGATGAAAGTGTGCTCCATGCAGAATTGTGCTGTAACCATGGCAACTTCCATTGAGACAGACATCCATTGTAAATCTATAAGGATCTCATTTAGAAGAGATTTAGTTGTACTAGTCACTGATTTATGAATATTCCAATCATGTAAAAAGCACCCCAGTTTCTTGCAGAATTGTTTTTAAATAGTGCAGCTGTGTGAATAAGAATGCTATCAGAAGCAGTTACACTGAACAGCTCCTAAAATTCTTTTTACTCTGCAACTTTGATATTTTGGAGGCTACACTGGAATCCTTTGCTAAGAAATCATTGCAGGTTTACTTAGTCTGGCTTTTAGTATTCCACTCTTTTTTGCCCTATTATATTTTTCATATGAGGACAACTGGTAAATGTGTCTTTCTTTAAATACCCGGCTTCTTGTGGGAGGGTAGATTCAGAAATAAAGGAAGGTTCTCCCCAGTTAGTACTTGGGCTGTGAGCTCTCCTTAAAATCATTAGTTATTTGTTTTTTGTCTCAACTGAGACAAAATGCTAAACCAAAGCGTCCCTGTGATTTCTGTCCATCTTACAACCTTTCTCAGTGAAATATTTACCTTCATTTCTCACTGACTTTTTGTAAATTCCTTTTGACTTTTTGTGGACTTGTATCTACTATATCAAATTCAGTGTTGAAATTTGGGACAGTTGTTTTGTTCCTTGGTGACAGGCTGATTTACATGCTTTAGGATGTAATTTAGGATACATAGAACTATGTCCTTAGAGAAGAGATTAAAAATTTGCAGAGAACATCTATAGGTTACAGTTCACATACATATATATTTACTGCTGGTTTACTAGTACAATCAAATGCAGAAAGAGAACAAATCAATAATCACCTAAGCTCTGTCTGCTTAGTACTTAATCCTATTCAATTTGTATTTCTTTGCATGGGAAGGCATCAGCCAGACATCAATAAATCTGATATATTCCAAGTAGCATTTCAGAGTAGCCATCTCAAAAGAGCACAGCTCTGGGGATAAGATAACACTGGTGATGTGGGATAACAGTGTATTCTTGAAGCAAGTATGCATGCAACATAGCTAAATGTATTGGTAATGATTTAGATTTTTTTTTGGTTTTGGTAGTGTTCTGATCCCATTTAGTTGGGTATTAAAAGCAGCATCCAGAAGAAGCCCAAGGGCTTTTTAACAAACTCTGCCTGGAGATTAACTGTCCAAAGATATGAGAGGCTTTGTGGAGCCTCAGATAACATGCATCCAAGCTTGTACAGACCAACTGTTTTTGTAGTGACAGCAGAATTTCTGCAGATTTTATAAGCAGTAATATATTTTCCTGAGGAAGAGGGACTTAAGACTTAAAATGATTTGGGGAAAAGCAAGTCCACTACTAAAACACACCTGAAATGCCTAAAGCAGGCATGGCCTTTCACACAGATGTGTTTTAATACCTGAAGTTTAACGTGTTAAGGAAAAAAAAAAACAAAAAACTTCCACTACTCTCCAGTTAAATTTGTGTAATAGAAGAACACCTAACTCTTCAGAGATGTTTAATTCTGCAGGACCTTTTATGAACAATATAAAGTATATTAATGTAATTACTCATTTCTACACTTTCCTTCTTAATGAAGAGAAAGAAATGCTGTCTGTACAGCTAGAACACTCAATCCAAACTCTCTTTTCCATTACTCCACTACACCCAAGTATTTGTTCATGACTTGACCCCTTTTTTAATCTCCTTACAAATCAGATCAGTGTTAGGAAAGTTTCACTTTATCAGCAACACTGCATCCTGCCGTGCAGATAACACTGCCTGCAGGTTACAATTCTGCTAGATGCCTTCATGGAAAAAGAAGAAACGTCATAAATTTTGGAGGCAGCTATTTTCTTCACTTTACCAGAGGGTTAAAAGCAATTAGCTGCATCTCATCAAAATGGCAGGCTTTTACAGAGTATACACTTGTCCCATTTTTGCATTTATCTTCTGTTTAGCATGGTGTGCTTTAGAATTTGAGATTTGATCAACACCTCATTTTTAAACTAAAACCAGAAAAACAGTTCTCCCTTCTTACCCCCCCGTGATCATATTTTTCTAAACAGGTCACTTTCTTATTTTTGGAAGGCAGCAATATGTGACTTTGGGGCCCCACTTCCCCTTCACCCCAAGTGCACACAGGAAAGGGAAGACAGAGATTTTCAGTGTGACAGCATGTATTCTCAGCCCAAAGAATGAGTGCATCCAAACGTACCTGTGGTTCTGGCTTTGGTCAGGGTCTCATTAAAGTTTGTAGCAGCAAACTTTCAAAACTTTTCTTTGAGTCTGGAAACCAAAATTTGCCACCTTACAGGGTTGTTCTCCACAAACTCAGAGCACTTCCCACAGCATTTCCCCCTCACCTGCCACAGCAACACAGGCTGGAGTTGTTCTCTCCCATACATGCAGCCAAATGAAGGAGAAAGACTGATGTGCACGGCAGCATGGCTGGATGGGTGTATCCGGTTACAGTACATATTAGATTCCCATGTGTTTTTAGCCAATGCCTTTGGAATTTTCAGCCTAGTAATTAGTTGGCATTTTTAAGTGTTCCTGTAATAAAGGAATGTCTTCCTTATTCTTTATGATATGTCAGTCCTTCCTCCTTTATTGGACATAGAAGCTTATGGGACAGATGCGTTGAACAAGCTTTCATTTAAATAGTTACTGTGACATTCAGTAAATATGATCTGGGATTTCTTTGTATTCCACATACTTGAATCTGAAGTTTCTATGAGCAGCTGTTCTTGCACTGAGGAGAACCGTTTTGTTCTGACTGCGGTTCACAGCATTTGCGCATGCAGCGCTTCCTCATGGGAACCTCAACTCTTGTTTCTTTCACAGTGTTAATAAAAGCCAGATCAAAAATATGCGGTTTCCCTTTGTTATGGAAAACACAACAGTGCTGCTGCAGACGGTTAACTAAGCAGTAAAGCCCAGGGAGAGGAATAATTCCCTGTGCTCTCCTGTCACCTGACAAGCCAAGAGAGTACAAAACTATCTTGGAAAAAAAGAAGGAATTCTGAGCTGTACTTTTACAAGCCTTCCTCCTGTCAGGGCTCATCCTTTCAGCTAGATTTCCACTCCCAGTCTCTCTGCATTAATATATTCAGATACGAATATCAGCTTTGCTATACAGCTCCAAACCACCAGTTAGCTGCTGTACATTGTAAGGCTGGGCAGCGGGGAGGAGCTGATCTGATTGAACATAAATTTCATATGCCGGCTCATTTGTAGAATGGAAGTAACCATACCGGACAGTTGCACAAAATATTTAACTGGATAACTTCTCTTGGCTATTGTCGGAACCAAATTAGGGAATAAGCAGAACATACTGAAGCCTTCAAAGCCAGCACCCACAGCCAGCAACATGATTACATGAGAATCACAGATTTGATAATAGGAAAACAAGACAATATTTCTAGCTTTTAATTTAAAAAAACAAAAGAAGCCGGAAAGCCAGAAGGCATCTCTGTCATGGCACTAAAATGTGCTAAAATACCCAGGCTGCCTTAATTCAGGCCCGGGAGTCATGCCCATCTTTACTACCTAGTTAATTGCAAAGATGAGCTTGCAGGAAGCGTAATTATCTGTCTTTTCTGCTGAGTTTCAAGGTATTTGGCAAAGAGATAGGCAAAATTTTGTATTTGCTGAGCAGGAAATTTGTCACACATTATCATTTTAGGAAGCGAAAAGTATTTGCAAATTTGGCAAATAATTTCAGTCAAGAAAGTAGAGGGTTTTACAAGAAATGTTTCAAATTTGAATATAGCTTTGTTCAAAATAGCATTTTCCATTTAAAAGTAGACTTTTTTAAAAAGGACAAAAGATTTAGAACAAATATTTTCAGATACAGAATCATAGAATAGTTTGGGTTGGAAGGGACCTTGAAAAGTCATCTAATCCCCCTGCAATAAGCTGGGACATCAAATAGATTGGGATGTTCAGAGCTCCATCCAAAACTTAATTTAGTCCACAATATCACGTATTGCATTCTGCCAAAATATCCTGAAATATTTTATGTCTTTGCAACCATAAATAATTTTCTCCATCAACACTTTTCACCTGGGCCACAAAATTCATATCCCACCAGTACCCTTGAGTCCAGTGTGCCTCAGTCCTGATACAACAGCCACTTGTATGCTAAAATGCAAAATCTAATGTGGACACTCCCAAAATTCAAAGATGTTCAAATACAAACTTGTTCAGAACACCTTCCATGACAGGTATCCTTTGATTTTCAACTAAAGACTTTTTAAACTAGTAAACACTGATGGTTTTAAATATGTTTAAATGTGTTTTGAGCTAGGATGCTGCAGTAGTTGGCAGGTGAGGGACTGGTCCCCTCAGAGGAATGTTTCCTTTACTAGGAGGTTCTTGGTCACACTAGAGCAGTCATATACAGCCCTGCCACTCAGGGTAGAGCCTTTTAGAGATCAGTTTGCTGCTGCCCAAGTGTCAAAGCACTCTGAGATAGTGCTACCATCAATCAGAAAAGGAAGTTGTTGAAAACAGCTTCAGTATGTAGAGATGGATTTGCTTCTCTGGAAGGAATAATTGTAATACAGTAGCCATTGTAGAAAATAATGAATGAGGTAAAAAAAACCCCAACAAAACCACGATTAGTTATTTGGGCCCAAGATTTTAGAAAGAGAAAAGGTTTATTTTAAACATAAAACCTGCATAGAATGAAAAGTCAGTAAATGCTGACATGCTACCTGCAATGGCAATGTTGGGTTTGGTTTTGGTTTGATTGGAAGCAATTTGAAACCGAAAAATGGTAGTTGTATATTGACACTGAAGAGCTAATCAGGCAAGAAAGCTGAGGAGCTCATCCACATGAGGAAATCACTCTGGAGGAGATAACCCTTGTTAGCTCTTATTCTAGACCTTAAAATGCCTCATTCTGAACTCTGAGACTCTGAACTGGATTGAAAAGCACTGTTATTCTACTGTTAGAATCTGCAAAAAGAATTCATTTGAAATAGCAATTCCACCATAAATTTAAAAGCTGTAGCCACACAAGTTAATGATATAAATGTATACAAATTAATGTATAAAAATTCTAACTGAACAGTCTAAGTCTGAGCTCTTCCTACCTACCTGAGTTACAAAATGTCAGGGGGTCATCCACCACTATTGGAAGCTGGGAAAAAGCAGTTCAGCCTCTTGTACCAAGACCCCATGTCCTGACTTAGGAAGGCTGTGCTAGTAACTAGGTGGAACAATGTCAAGAGAATGCTCACTATACAGACTCTGTGCTTCTCTTGTGTAAAAAGTTGCAACAAACCACAAAAGTGTGTAAACTTCAAGAAGAATTTAATAAACCAAAGTGGTATTTGGTATAGATTTCGAGAAAAAAATTAGTAACCCGAAGTGAAGTTAGGGAAAAATAGAAGTGCAGGGCTACTATCTTAATCCTGAAAGCCTTTATGCCATTACATAAAACTAACTTCCTACAACTAAATTTGGATTTAATTACTGTGAAGATCCTGAAAATGCTTTACTTCACTACTGAAAAAATACTGAGTAAATAGAAATAAAGAAGTATTACTTATTGAAGTATGATTGCAATAATATATACACTCTCAACAAGCAAAGCCATCTCTGAATTTTTAAGGTTTATTTTTCATAACCCCCGTAAAATGGAAGAGGATGCAAAAACCAGAGATGAAAACACTAGTATTTTGAAGGAGAAAAGCACAGCTCTTTTTAAAGACTTCAAATTATGTTGCTTAGAAGCCATCCCTTTTCTTCACTCTGCTTCTGTTCATGCCTCCAAAAATCATTTATCCACAATTCCTATTAATATTTTTCTTATTGCATCACGTCTTTGATTTGCTTTTCTAGTACTACTGCTGGAGTGGCTTACTAACTCCTCAGTGCCTGAAGTCTATGATCTTCCAATACACCTGTGCTCCCCCTCCTTTATAAGTCCTTGCAAAGTCACAATGTTAGCAGGTCTGGAGATCCCTGCAGCTGCTGAGGAAAACTTCCTACTTTTGAGTTACAGCTGCCTTGGGAGGCACTTTGTGCCTGTTATTCCAAAGGGAAGCTGTAGAAGGGAGTCTGCAGGCAATAGTAATTTGATTGTTCAGATCTCATCACTGCTTTAGTGTAATAATTTGAGCCATGTAAAATAAAGAAAAAAAGGGTTGAAATTGTCTTGAATAGCGTGCCTTAAAAGTCCCAAAGTTTGGTGCACTTTTGTCATTCCTACTTGATAAGAGAGAGAGAGTCCTGCTGACCTTTCTGTTTTTGTGCAATAGACAGTCACGTTTTCCACACTTGGAAATATTTCTACTGTTTAGTTGGTGGTGACTAGAGATACCGAGTTATTGAGGAAAAGATAATATAATATAATAATAATAATCAATATTATCCTGTGAAAACATTTTTTCCTCTCCCTCCTTGTCCTTAAGCTCTCAAAGATCTTTGAGACTAGACTTTTGCTCCAGAGTTCTGAACAGGCTGTTGTAGCATATCATGCAGCTACTTAATTTGCCCTGTGGCCATCACGGCTGAATGACTGAGCGATGGAGCCCTGAGAACAATTCTTCATATGCCTGAGGACCGTAAACGATGCAGGATGGAAGAACCTCCTGGGCTACATAGGCAAACAAATATTTCTCAGCTGTGGGAAATGAGACAAATTAAAGCATTTTTTCTTAATTTTGGTATCTGAAACCAGCATTGTTTGCCCCTAATCTTCCTCCAAAGCAGCTTTCCGAAATTGGCCATGTCTTCTGGTCTTTAACTGAATGTGTAGGATGTTTAGGGGACAGGATGCAAATGATTTTAGATGACAGTGTTGCAATGTTTATACATTCACTTAGTTTTAAGAATGCCTGCCAATGCTGAAAAGGAAAACATAACCCTAATGAAGCACTTTCAGAATGTCACAGAAAAGCTAAATTAATCTCTGAGGTTTTTGAAGTATTCATTAAAATCTCTCAGAATGCAGAATGCTTTTCAACCACAAAGACAACCCTGCTACTGTAAATTTCATTGACATTTTTCAGTGGAGACAGTAATTTAATATAAAGTGCTAAACATTCTAATGGTAATTTGGTCCAATTTACAGCATTTAAAAGAGGTGCAACAAACTTATTTTCTAAAATACAAAATAATCAGAAAGAATAATGACCCATATTTGAACAATTTCTATAGAATTGCATTTAATTCTTTTAAGAATAGGACTGTTTCAAAACTGAGGAAAATACTACTCACTAGCTCAAGATCTTTCAAGTATTTCCACTCACATTTCCATTAAAATTAGCGGAAGAGTTCTGAGCACACTGAAAAATGATTTCCCTTGATGTAGCATAAGCATGAAAAATTTTGAGGTTGTGGAAAGCACATTAAGACTGATTCTTCTATTCTGTCACGCAGGAGTTTATTCAAACGCCTGTTCTTTCAATGACAGTCATCACATGGTCAATCTTTTTATGAAAAATGCAAAGGACACCTTTGTTTGGTGTCCTGGCAAATAAAAGCAGAAGTAAACAGCAGTAAAATAATTAACTTGGCATATACAAAAAAGGATGAAATGAAATTTGGTAAAACTCCTTCTCTTTAGAAATAACAATCTGCAGAAACAAATTATTTTTTTCCCCTAAGAAATTCAATTAAAAATGGCCCATGCAAAGAGATACCACTGATTTTCAAGCCTTGAAATGTGTAAGAATCTAAGAAGCATGAGAAAACATGCAGCTTCCACCTGTATAGGTGGCAAGACTGTGTTGATTAGTTGTACTTTCTAGCATGAAGTAGAAAACCTATAAAAAAGATTGGTTTGGATTCTCCTGTTTTCTTATACAACGTGTTTAATTGCATGAAAAAATAGTATTTTTAATATACAGTCCTTCATTAATGATTCTTTTTCTTTTCCTCACTTCCCCTTGTGAGTAGGGTACTGCTCTAATGTTAACATACACAGCATGATGATTTCATTAAATGATTTGCTAAGACCTCATGCATAATCACCTCATTGAAAAATAATGAATAGTCATTTATGTCTTGTCAATTAGTAATGTGCAATAATAAGGGCTGATACTGGTTTAACCCTTGCACCACACCTGAGGTGGTGAATGCAACTTGGTGAGAGTTGGAAAAAGCAGCTAGACTACCAATGGCATACTTAGAGAAGGCACTTTGGCTGTTGCACATTAACTGGATAAGGATGCCTAACTGAGACTTTAGTCTCATGTCATATATCGACTTTATATCACTAAGAGATACAAAATTCAGTTTTATTTTATTTACTGATGATATGTAATTGCCAGTGGGCGGGTATCTGCTCAGCTGCTTTTAGGTTCCTTAACATATTTCCCTTAAAGGTGTTCTAAATGGGTAGGTGCAGGATTTCTACGGAAAACTGTGAAAGTTTACTTATCCTGAGAGAGAGATCATAGTATTGTATTAGTACAGAAAGGATAGTCTGTTTTTAATTTGTATTGTATCATTCTCTGTTAAGTTTATGTGAATTAGTCTTTAACAGATGAGTCTATAAAAACCTTCAAAAACCTCAACAAATAGTTTAAAATAAAGAGAAATAAGAAAAAAGGCAAGTGGGGTCTTCCTGTACTTGAGATTTATCATCTCTGATGATACCAGCCTTAAGACAGAGTATGGAAGTACAGGAAAGATGAGACCGTGTCTTCACTAAGCAAAATCAGGATAACTATCTTGCAAAATCCTACACCAACAAATGGTAACTTAGCTTGATCCAGCTACTTAACTCAAAGACCAGCTCATAACTTTTCGCCACAAAATGAGAAACTGCTTGTTATTGCTACTTGCCTGCATTAGGATTTAAGGATGACTTTTTCCTCAGTTTAGTAAGAGCATACCCAAGGGGACACTCAGACTCTCAAACCCCAGCCCTACCAATACTAGACAAATAGGATCTACAGAGACTCCTTGAAAATGTAAGAGCCAAGAACTCACTTAAGTACCTTCAGCTAACATGGATCACATTGACTTCTAATTCTTACTGGAAAAAATGGTCCTGCCCATGGCTTTTGAAAGCACGAACTGTATAAAATCTGAGATTTCCTTGAAAGTCTGGTGCTCCACTACTTTTTACTAGCCACAAAAGTTACTACATTTGTCATGCCTGATATCCATTTGCTGGGGTCAATGGAAAGCTTACCAGAAAACGTACATTTGACTGGTCTTTCTTGTTTTGACACATAAAACATTACAAAAAGTAACAATTCTGAAGTGTTCTTGATAATACTGTGAAATTTCATGGTCACTCTGTTACAGCTGATTTGATTGGCACCTCAAGGGAGGCCAGTCAATATTAAATAGCTCTCAAGCCTTTTTTTCTGACAGTAGAGGAGAGATTCAAAATGCCTGTGATGGATTCTGAGACTGTTTCATATGATATTTTATTAACTTCTGCAAACTGTATGAAAACAATTCAAAATATCTCTTAGATAAAACAGCTTTAGCAAGAGCTAAATTGAGTCCCACGATCCAGCAATATTCCATATGGTACCTCATATGTCACAAAACCTGCCTGGATCTTGAAAGTGAAGGTGATTTTTTTTTCCCCCTGTAGGACTTAAATCTGCATTACAGCAAACCAGACACAAGCATGCTCTCTTTCCTGGATCTCCATCTTGGAAAAAAAAAAAAAGGCTATTTTTATGTTGTTCTCTGCTTACAACACTATGAAATAAATTTAGTACTTAAACAGGGGAAGTTTAGGTTAGATACAAAGATGAAATTCTTTACAGTGAGGGTGGTGAGGCACTGGAATGGGTTGCCCAAGGATATTGTGAATGCTCCATCCCTGGCAGCGTTCAAGGCCAGGTTGGATGGAATCTTGGGTGACACGGTTTAGTGCAAGGTGTTCCTGTCCATGGCAGGGGGTTGGAACTAGATAATCCTAAGGTCCTTTCCAACCCAAACCATTCTATGATTCTACAATCTTCCAGTGGCTACTGCTTGGTGTCTTGGAACACTCTTGATAATTGCAGGCATGAACCACTGAAGAACTTGGCTTAGGAATAACCAAATACATAAAAATCTACTTCCTATTGCAAATGATACAATCTCCCATGGCCTCAGGTCTATGAGATACAGATTTCAAATGAAAGATATGGGACAGTCTTAGTTTGCCAGTGATTGGCAACAATAATTTTTTTCTGGCATTTAGCTTATATTCTGTGCTATCTCTGATGCCCTTTTGCAAAGGAAGATGGTAACATAGCTCTCAACTTGCTGAAGCATGAATGAGGAACAGCAAAATGATTTTTAATGTAGGAAATGTGAAGCCATATGGAATTCCTTTTATAGCATAAGCAGCTCTTTTTACAGTCTTTGAAGATTTCTTATTAAGTAACTTTCAATATTCACAATGAAAGAACACAAAATCTCTATGGAAATCAGGCAACTCTAGCACTAAAGCAACCACTGTTTCTCTAGAAGGTGAACATTGAGAGGCATGGCCAGAAAAGGGCTGTGTATCTGCCACTACCAGCACTTGATACTTAATACAGTGACCCGATGCTCCAAAATATAAGGTTACACTACGGTAAACTGTGCAAAGCCACAGCTGAAGAAAAGACATTTATGCAGTGGTCTATTGCAGGTGGGGAGGTAGCTGACATGGCAACAATGCCTTATGCCCATAATTTTAGTTTTCATCTAAAACTGAAAAGTGCATGGAAAAAACACATTTAAAATCCCCCAGTTCTATTCATAACTAAAAAAAGGGGAAAAAGATCATGAAAATGACTATTACCAACAAATCTGATTGTGTGTCTTACAAAACTGGACTGATACCAATATTATGCAAAATAATGGTTACTGAGCCATTCAGCAGATAATGGAATGCATGAAGAAGAGGTTGCCAAAGCAACGCCAGTTAATAGGCATGCAAGGAACATTAACGAGGAGCTTCACACTTGTATAAAACACATATGTGGACTGAGGACATACTAATGTTTTACCTGCAAAATTGAAGAACTCATTATTAGCAGCTTCTGATTTGCAAGAAACAAAAATGCAATAGCAATGCTCAAACACAGTATTTACTGAAACTCAAAAAAAAAAATCTGCATGTTAAGATTTTGAAATCAACAACTGGAGACATCCATATAAAATGGCTATAAGCCCTTTATGAAGATCTTGCTCTTACTTTTTCCACAAAACACAGTGTGATCCCTTGCAGTTTTTCTCGCTCCATCCTGACGCATCAGCTGCAGTAGCAGTTGAATTACTTGAATTCTCACAACTCTACCTGCAAACTGTATTTTGCTCTACTACTTTGTTGCCCTGTCAGGGGAAGTGATAATTACTGACATCACAAGGGCACCATCTAAAAACATTGTCACCTTCCAGCTCAGCGCACAAATACACTTGTCCTATGTGAACAGCAGAGACCTTACTATCTATGCCAAATTTTGCTTATGGAAACAATTTCATGTCTGCAGTTAAAATAGTTGCCATTTTTTGGAAACACCAGTTATTTAAATATGATATTTTTAGAAAGCATAGCAGATTGACCTAAGTAATTATGTCATTATTCACAGTTCTTTAACTGATTTGTCTTTGGCATCATTTTTAATGCAAGCAATTACACAATTACTATTTTCCCCATGGGTAGCACAACTGGCCATTAACTCAGAGACTTTCCAATGACTCCTATTCAAATTAACGTTCATTCTGCAATCTCCACTGTTATTCTCTCCAGTGTTCCTTTTGTTAGGCTTGTCTTCTGGATAGGCACATTCTTTTTCTGTCTGTCATTCATTTGAGTGTCCTTCAACATTGATTCCCCTTCCTTTGTGTTTTTGACCCCAAAAGATGAAAGTACTGGACTTCTGTAAACTACATGCTTTTGCTACAATAATAAGGATGTTTGGTAGGAAAGTCTACTTCAACTTAGTCCTCCTACTTCCCACAGAAAGCAACACCTCAGGCTAATAGATCTTTTCTTTCTTTAAGAACAACAGTTACCTAATTTGAGAAAACTGGCTGTTCATAAAGCTACCAAGAACCATTTACTGCTTGATAAATGAGGGGACAACTATCATCAAAGCTGTTACTTTGCTGATTATATGAATGAAACCACCATTTAAAGAGCTTTCTGGCAGTAAGCTCTAATTCAAGAGTTCTATCAATTTTGGGTTTGGTTTTTTGTTTTTTTTTTTTTTTTTCAGCAGGGTTTTAAGTGGGCTACTTCATACCTGTCCTACACAGAGATCAGATGAAGAAAACAGGGGAACAGCTTGCTGCTAAATATGTACCATTGAAAAAGAAGTGAGGGAGAAAGAAGTGGGCATTTCTGTAGCATGACTAGATTTTCTCTGCCCTGAAGATTCCTTACTCAAAAGCACATTTTGCTGCTGATCCTTTTTACTGTTCTGCAGTCAAAAGAATTGTGGTGCAGCTGCTGCTTTCCTGTTCCTCTTTGAGAACAGTGCCACATCTTTCTCAGCACATACCTCATTAAAACTCAGAAATTGCCTTAGTCTGGAGAAAAGAGATTTTACACAAATATTATACGGACAGAAGAATCAGAACATAAATCTGGGTGATGTTTACAAGTGAGAGCTTGTATGCGTGTATTTAAACAGAAATATATTCAATGACAAAATCAGGACTGTTTATAAGGAAAAAAAAAGCAAAACAAACCGGGAGAGACGTTTCAAAATCAAAGATAAAGCAGAGAAATAGCCCGAAAAAAATCACATAGGAATGAACTGCTCAACCACTTGGTGTCACTCTTAACTCGCACTTGAGTCAGCTCAGCTCTTTCTATGCCAGCAGGA
>NW_009938546.1:95169-103670 GCF_000696875.1 Nestor notabilis
AAAGGAAGCTGCCAGACTGGGGAGGATTTCACTAGCGCTATTTTGGAAACAAAACTCAGATGTTCAGATGATCCAACATACTGACCTACCTATTCTCTAGAGTTTGCGTGGTGGAGACATGTTTTGCATGGGCTTACTCCCTCTGAGATAGACAATGACCATTCATACTCGATTTCACCTGCAAAACTTGATCTATTAAACCCAACTGTTTGGTTTGTTACCATCTCCTCCCTTGTTCTTAACACATATTGCAAGTGGAAGAATCCTATAGTAGTTTCTCTGTGCATTGCGTTCAACAGAAATTAACTTAGTCACTCTAGTTAGTGAATAATTGTGCCTCAGTTGCAGGATCGGACTTCTTACATGAGCAATCTGCAAACCACCAATTGAAAAATTTTCAAAACAGTAGCCTTAAAAGCTAAACAGGTAGTTGACTTCTACATTCTTGTAGGCCACATTGCTGAAATAAATTGGATAGATCATCCTAATGCTGACAAGTGTAAACAGCACTCTTGTCCACGCCAACACACATCAGGCAAAACAATCACAGTTGCCCCAGTCATTTTGTAAAGCCTTTGCATGGGGTATTACTTTACAGTGCAGCAGAGATACCACTGATTCCCACCATGAACGCTTTTCCCCCAGCTTTATATTAGCAATAACATTTGGCTTTCATTAGCATCACTGATAATGTTACTGGGAGCAAGGTAAATTTATTTCTCATCAGAAATATAACTGATAATGCACTTTTCTGTTGGCTTTGCCAATGGGATGAGGAGAGAATAATGGCTGGCAAGGAAGAAGCAACACTGTCCTAATCACAAACTGCTTGAAAAAAAGGTAGCTAAGGAGACAGACACTGTTATTACATTACAGCTTCTTAATTCTGCTAGTTTCCAGGGAATTAACTTTCATATTTATTGCCCACAGAGAATTTAGAAGAGCAGTATTTATAACACAGAACACTCATATTTATAGTGTAGCTTATTAATGAGAATTTCAGAAACAACATGCTCCAAAACTTCCAATATGTGAGCGCTAACAAGAAAACAAAAAAGAATGTAATAAAAAAGCACTAAGGGTGTCCTCTGCTGGCTTCCTGTTTACTGGTAATGCTCCTTGTGTTGGATATTTGGAAAGCATATCAGAATATCCCAAGGTGGATGGAGAAAAAACCCCAGAGACCTGCAGCAACTGCAGAACACTTCTCTGTTTTTTACCAGAAGCTTACTGGTATAACCCTGTTTTCAAAAAGTATCAATCCACAATTCCTTACATTAGTCTTTGAAGACAATACTAACGTTTTTGTAACTTCTTGGCACAGAAAAATCCCAGGTCCACAGGGGAGGTTTTGCTGTCTGCAAGGCAGCAGGTTTGAGTCTGGACTCTACTTGAATCCTTCCTTTTTATCTCATCATCTCTCCTAATCTGCAGGGTTTTTTTCCCCCTCTTTTTAAAATTTACATTCTTTCTATTCATTCTGCATCCTCTACTGTAAAAGGCGTTAGGAGAAAAGCAGCTTGCCTCTCTCCTCTTTCCCCATCCCACCATCTTCTTTAATGCTCAATTCCATCTTCCTTCCACAGTGTGATTCTGGGCACCACACGCAGTATTTTTTCCTGGTACTAAGATCAGAGAGGCAAATATGATCCCAGTGAGTCAGAATAGCATTACTGGTAACTCACTGAATGAGATGCAGAGCAGCAAAGAACCCACCACCCCCTGCTCCAGCAGACACCTTCTCCCTCAATAGTATCTCTACTCTCAGTTCTCTACAATAGTTTGCAAACTCTCTTCTTCTGCTATCAGTCTTTCTGACCTACTTCATCTTCAGATTTTCTCCTGTGAGCTTACAGTTTCATTCTATTTTAGCAAAGGGAGATCGCAGACAAAATAGATTGATTTGTTTAATGTTATACAAGAATTTTGTGGGTTAGCAAAGAAATTAGTTGAAACCTATTGAATGACAGGCCACACTATTACAACCTTGCTATGTTTGTTGGATAACTTACACTCCTGTATGGATTTCCATATTTCAGGTTCAGTTCTGATTCTGATTAACCTGGAATAAATCCAGTTGAGAGCTGCAGTCAACAACTCACTTTTCTTGAGTCAGCAAGGATGAAAGCTGCAGTGACCAGGGTTTAGCATTGCTTTTGTTTCCTCATTCTGTTTTGTGAAATTTAGTTCCACTACACTAGAGTTTTCCAGTCCTTCATTAAATACACTCCTATCAAGTCAACTCCTTAGTTCTTCCAACTAAGCTGTTCCGATGAACAGCTCCCTGGCATCCGAAATCACATAGCTGCTGGAGTGTACTAAGTTTAAGATGGAAATGATACCGAGTTTCATGTTCACACCTTACATCTGGTCATTCTGCAGTGTAACGTAATGTAACAGAAAGTTGGTCTGCAGCATAATGACGTTAGCTCCATAATGCAGAGTACCCTTGGAAAAAGGGAAGGGCCCTGACAGTGTAGCATTATCCACAGCTGTGTTGAGCAGTTATGGACAAGTGACTCGGGCATCTACCAGAAAAGTTCTATGATCAGAAATGGTGTTTCGCAGCAAGGGCATCACCTAACCAAACTTGATAATGCAAAACAATAGTCTTTTCAGCTCATTGACAAGCCAGTCATCGCATTGAGGCATCAAGACAATTCCCTTTTATTCCCAAGACTTGTGACACAGCCTAAAATACATCAGCTGAGATGGACAAAATACCACTACTTAGACCTTGGTCTTCCCATCACAGAGGCTTTCAGCCCATCACTTCCACACAGCCTGAAAGTCTTCCAGTTTAGGACTCAGATTTGTGAGGCTCTTTTCCCTCAGAAAACCCTGAAGCGCTTCCTGTTACTTTGCCCTCACTGCAAAACCAAATCAGCTAATGATGCACAGGTACTGGAAAATAAATATCAGTTCTGGTTCATCCTAATATAGCTCCAGATGGCTATGCGGGGCCTGCCTTTCATCCAATACACTGTCAACAGCCAGCAGTGGGCAGTTTTCACTGGCACCCAGGTTGCAGGAATAGTTGGCCACATACACAGAAGTGGGCAAATGGGATATCTGTTTTGTTCTTCTCCATTTCTTTTATTTCAGATCTCTTCAGTTTTTAATCTCTTCATCATTGCCACAAACCCTGCTTTCATCTACATATGCCTATAACCACTGAGTCCCAGTTTTCTGTCACTCTCCCCAGACTTTTTTCAGCAGGTTGCCTACCACTTCTCTCCTAGAAACCTAAGAGAATCAACACTGGTTTTAGTGTTAACTCAGCATCAGGATTTTAGTGCATCAAGATGAAAAGATACAAGATCCCATCATTAGGATTTTAAGTGCATCAAGATTGAAAGATACAAGATCCCATCAAAACCCAGGAATGATGTATTACAACCATCAAGAGGAGCTCTAACATGGATACTAGCTAGCATACTGGGGTCCATTGCTGCTTCTCACCATTCTTTAAGCTGAAGCTTTTCAGCTGCTCCCCTCACAGTACAGTTGTTCAGTATGAAGTGAAATATGATGATTTAAGTCAATCTAACAAGATGCAGAATAAGTGCTGCCTATTTTGTTATAGAAGTACAAAGTTACAGAAGTTACTTGAAGCTTTCAAAGGGACTAAAGGAGGGTGGAGAGGGAAGAGAAACATGCATCCAGTTTTTACTATTGTGAAAGAGCTAAGCCTATAATAGTAATGGCAATATTCAGGGTTTGGCTTAAATCTTGAAGCATGAAGATTTTCTTTTATAGTATTTTTGGAGACTTATTCACATCAATTTGGTTATTTTAAAAAGGCTTAAATATTCTGCTTTTTATGGAATCTAAAGAAGTATCTAGCAGGTGGCAGTAAGTTTGACTGCGACATTATGTGTTCAGTTAAAAATATTAACCAGTTATTCTCAAAACATAGATATTTTAAGTCATTTTTAATGATGAAACTATAGCAAGAATAAAAGCATTCAACACACATTCAGTGATGTTAGGGAAAGCAAAACCCTACAACTCTTCTGTCTAGATGTTGTCATGAAAGCCCAGGACAGAGGGTATGGCTGAAACTACATTGCTCCAGATAAAAATCCATGAAACCCACAGAAACTAGCATGAACCTACCCTGCATCTTTTTTTTTTTCCCTTCAGGAAGACGGTAGCCATTAGCACTTATCCATACAAAGATCCATGTAGTTCAAAGAGAAGAAATTTATATTTCCTCTCTTTGGTCCCAGTCATGCCCTGGCTTTTATGTATTTTATGTCAATTATGAAGCATGACTACAATTATGATACTTCTAGGTGTTTAAGCAACATCCCATTATTACTTTTTAGTATTATTTTGTGATAGAATACTTGAAGTCACTGACAGTTTTGTTCTACTCATGCAACTTCATTATTAAATTGTTTTCCCATGTAATATAGAAGGTTCATTAAGAAAGCAGCAAGCTGAGGGATATTACTGAAAGTAGGTACTCAAAGGAAAAGTACATACTCAATAGAAGCGTGTTAACTGGTGTACACCACACAACAATGATTCTTTTGCCAATATGTTAAGGTTTTATGAACCATTTTCCATTTGCTTATGTAGAAAGGCATTAATATTCAATCAGTTGAACTGGGGTACACCTACACTATATACCTTGTGGATAACCGCCTTATTCTGAAGATACCAGTAAAGCAGGAGCTGTTATCGCTTTACATGCTTCAGACAACCAAACTGGGTTAAGTAACTTTAAAACAAGGTACGATAATAAGATTTATCATGAGGTTGAAAGCATAAAGAGAGGGACCATACATATTAGATATTGTCTCCTTTACAAAGGAAAGATGGATTAATAAAAGCTATTAAAAACTTGAATTAATGCATATTTTATAGACTCTACAGCGTTAAAGGGAAGATTAAACTTAAAGGTAGCCATTTCAGGCTTTATGCAGCACTTCATAATTTTATTTTCATCCCTTGAAGTAATGTGGTGTAATGCCAGCAGACCAACTATGTTATCAGAATGAAGTAACCGTCTATAACAGGTTTACTTAACATGCAAAACTGCAGAGCCACCTTCTAACTGGAATTTGCTGTTTCGACACCATACACAGAAAATACCATCTTTTTATAGGAGATACATTTTTTCCCTTAAAAGTTTACTATTTTGGTAGATTTCAAAGGCACTAAAAGTTCTCTAGGAAAATTACATCAAGAATGAGGGAATAACAGGATTATTTACTGTAATTTAATTGAATTAATACGAAAGGTTCAAAATAAGATACAAAACCTACTGGAGCTAAAGAGCTGAGACCCACTGCCTGAAAAAAGGTAGCTTTATGTAAAAATCACTCAAAAAGCATATTCCCATATTGCTGTGTCTTGGGATCCACATGTTCTACTTTTGAAAGCAAAATCTGTACTAGCAAGTCATTCAGAAGCTAGAAACAGTGTGGGGAAGCAAAGGGGCATGGAAGGGAAGAAAGCCCAAGCCAGCCCCAGATGCCTCTTGCAGCTACAAAATCAAGGACAGAGTGAAGGGAACAAAACTGAAGAAAAAAACTGGAGGAGGTATGTCACAAAGAAAATCTCCCTCCTCCCCCTTTTTTTATGTGTATATAGGCAAAATGTGAAAATAACAAGAAGGCAAAAAATACTGATGAACTTAAAACCTAAAACTACCTTTTTTCAAATATGCCAGAAGAAGAGATGCTGCCTGAGATTCTGTATAGCCAATACGCATTTACAGTAAGAAAGTCCTCAAATAAATCAAGAGAATGAATTCCTTCTCCTACTCATTGCAAATGAATTTAGCTAAGTTATACCACAAATTTCCTTTATGATGGACATGTCAGACAGACCATCTCAAATCTGTCAGTTGAATAGAATTAGAAACAAGTTGGTAAAATGAATACGCAACAAATCCCCAAGAACAAGTGATATTCAGTGAGATGTTCTAAAGGCACTCAGGTATGAAATTACTGTAACATCATAATATGTAACCTTTTGCTTATAACTACCTTGGTGACAGAAAAATAGAGGTGGCTAATGTGATACCAAGATTTCAAGACAGTTCTTATGGGATCTGGAGAACTCCAGACTAGCAAGCCAACTACAAGGAGGTTCAGAAGGTTCTCATTACACCAAAGCATAAAGCTATAAAAGAGCACACAAAATTTAATGCACAAAAATCTAAAGTGATAGACAGGGGAAAACAATTCTAACTTTAGACATACAGTTAGAACTTTGAATTTGCATTCCATTTTTCATTGTGTTTTTGGTGAATGTTTCAGACAGCTCTCATTTTGTTTCTGATGTAAACCATGTTTTTTGAAACGTTTGTTTTTTGAGAAATGAAACCCTAGTTTTCCAGTGATATCTGATAAGTGGTGCATAAGAACAAAAACTTGGAACCAAAACTAAAGTTAGAGAGATAAGCTGTCCCCAGTGGAAATGTGAAAAGTGAGGGTGTTTCTATCCTTATTAATTTTCCAATAAATTTTAGCCAACTGAAAAAATGAATCACTGAATCTTCATGCATTTGCCTAAATTGTATCCCTTGTGATTCAGAATCCACTTGTATTTTATTTCCTTTATTAAGTAAAAGGCCCATTTTCCTAATTTTCAGTCTTTAATCTCAGTCTTTTTATACTGTACTCTGAACAAGCCAAACATGCAAAATTAATTTCCCTATCTGGATGCAATTTAGGGGCCAGGATTGATTTAACTCTTCAGATAATTTACCAGTGTGCTACGTTTTCCTTTAATTAATGAAAAAATAGGGCACAGCTCTAGCTGGTAAGTATGCCTCTGCGTCAGTCCTGTCAGCCAGCAACTGCACAGAACCTTTCCTGATAAGTTTTAAGTTCTCTGAGTGATGGCTGGGAACCACTTAAGTTGGTGAGAACATTCAATACTCAAAAAAACTTCTAACTCTAAGCACTACATAGATAAGTAAAGAATACTTTCTCTGGGTAAGGTGTGAGGAAGACTTATTTGCCTGAAACAAAGACCATCAGTCATTTTAAAGCAGTTTTGTAAAAAACAGTTGTAAAAAGCTATTCAACAGAGAGACTGGCAGCAGAGAATACAGGTAGATTTTTATGAAGACAAGCTTGTACCTTGTATCCTGCATAAATTTTGCTTAATTACAAAGGAATTACACCATGATATTCTTTCATGCACACCAAAGGCATCTAAAAAAGGCAGCTTGGTCCAATGAGTTGCGTAGAGTACAATGAGGCACCCTCCTAACTCACCACTAGTGAGTGGACCACCAGTCTACACTTCATTTCCCACCCAGTACACTTTCCTGTGTCTCAGCCATGAGCATCTGACTGCAGCTTAGTGGAGCACCTAACCTCAGTGAGTGCACCCACACATCCATAAACCCCTTTTTGGCATTGTTATAAAAAGAGTGACATTGCCATAGTGATGGCCATAGTAACAGTACTTGCATAACCATGATAAATAATGAGAAAATAAAGCAAATGGTAGCACAAGGAACTTTAAAAAGACGGCCTATAGGAAAATGTGCTTTCACGTGTACTTCCCCTGTGTATCATGGAAGGAGGGTTTTTTAGGAAGTATTTGCAGACAGAAGGATCTCTTCATCTACAACCAGAATGCCTTCCTCTCTGAAGTAGAGTGCGGTAAGTGAATAACCAGCACTAGCAACACAACACAGCTCTTTAGGGCGGGAATTGAAGAACATTTTCAGCAAATAATGCAAATTACTGCTAATCAAATAAATTAATTCATCTCCCATGATTAGTAAAGAATTCAAATCCATCTGCAAAGTGCTGTCTGTAGTGAATTCAGCCCAAGAATATGCAGCTTGATCAGTAAAGTTTGTAAATAACTTTGCAGCTGAAGTATGATGTTCAACTAGTGAAGATGTAGCTCGGTTGCCAAAGTACTTCAAAACATCCACAGCTGAGATATGGAGGAACTCAGAGAAACAGGTGCCCGGATCTGTGATAAATTAAACTAAATCAGGAGTGTATTCATCTTCACTAACAGTACACACAAAGAAGAATCTAAAATAATATCTCAATTATTAAACTGTTCAACTCAGCAAAATATACAACCATATGGGTGGGATAACATACTGTTAAGTTACTGAATGCATCTCATTCAAGACATGGAGAGAAGTCTGGCCATTAACTTACCACCCTATTGGCTATGGAATTTGGAGTTACTAGAGTGGGACTTGGCTGGAGGGCAACACTCTTGCCAGGTGTTGTGGTTTAAAACCAGGACACCAGGGAATAGTACTGAACTACGAAAACATGCAACTGCATTGTATTTACCCTTCCATAATTTCCTGCATTACTAACAGCAAGAAGGGTCCTCTGCAGGTTCTCCAGAGATGCATCATGAGACTGTGGCTTATAATCTTTTAGGATAGCTCTTTTCAGTTTGGAGGCAAGAGTTGGGATTGAAATCATTTGTTGAGGTGTCTTCCAACTGCACTATGTTGTGACATGGTATATTATCTTTAGATGCGAGTTACAGCA
>NW_009938546.1:103707-105675 GCF_000696875.1 Nestor notabilis
AGGCTGCACTTTCATTCTCATTGGTAGTGCTGCTCAAACTGGCCTACGTCTTTGACCCCAGTATTTTGCTGCCAGCAAAGAAATGACCCGAAGTGGAAATGAATGTGGTTGAAGATTAAGGCATCAAAAATGTTTTCAGTAATTCCTAAATATAGATTTCTACACACACCTGAAAATACGATGTGTTAGAAGTCAATAAAAAGTTATAATACATATGCGCATTACATCATGTGTATACTTGCTTTGGTGCAAGTAAGACCCAACTTCCTACAAGCTGAACAATGACTTTAGAACTCAGTTAAAATTATTTTTCTATTGGTTTCTTTACACAATCCACTACCTGGAATTAAAGTGAAATTTTGCTCTCTAAAGTGCTCTTATTAAAGAGTTCCATTCATATTTTATTTCTTCGTAATATTCACAGCAAATTGACTTTTTAGAAGTAAAAATCTGGCATGGCAAATCTATGCTGAAGTGTTGAAAGCGAGTGCTTCTTGAACAAACTCTAGTAATAAAGACTTTTAACAAGTTAGTTGAAGATTGAAAAACCTTCCTTTGTTGGCTCTTACTTGCTAAGGAGGCAAATCCCTTAATATTAAGATGGTCACATGCATTCATCCATCAATTGAATACCTCAGTGAGCCAAGACACAAATGGTAAGAAGGATGGTACGAAACTTAAGATTTTACAGAAGGAATGGCTTCTTAAGGGAAAAAAAGATCAACTCAATTTTAAAAGGATGCACAATCCACATGAGAAAGTTACATGCC
Source organism: Nestor notabilis (assembly GCF_000696875.1). Classification (NCBI taxonomy): domain Eukaryota; kingdom Metazoa; phylum Chordata; class Aves; order Psittaciformes; family Psittacidae; genus Nestor; species Nestor notabilis. Next base: position 104,478 of record NW_009938546.1, read on the forward strand.
TCTCTTCTCCAGCTTTTAATTTCTTGGGTTTAGCAGTTACTAGGGTCTAACGACATGCTATATTGTAAGTACAGACTAAAAGTGCTCATTTTGCAAAGTTTTAACTCAAAACTAGTGAAATTTATCCATCCCACAACTTTGTAGGAAAACATATATTTTGTACTTCACCAAATACATGCATTTCAGAGCCCACTGGAGAGTGACAGTTATAAGCAATTTAATACTGAGTCATCCCCCTTAACCCTGCACTGAATGACCAAATGACCACTGCCTTCATTGGGTCACAGAACAAAGCAGGGGTTGCACAAAGCTGTTTTTATAAAGTTGGAATAAGTTGACCATGGACTGACATTCCAACATTCCTTGAAGGAGAAGTGGCCTTAAAATTTACTGGCTGTTAACTTGATAACCACACAGGAAATACTTCGTTGTAAATGATTTATGTGACTATCCAAGTAAAGAGTATCTTGGCATCTGCTTGTGAAGAAGTGAAGCAACATCATAACCCATGTTCAAGGTGCACTGTAAAGTTACACCTTGTGCATGTGTCATGCTTTCTAGCTGATCATACATTTGTGTCTTGCCTCTGTTCTAAAGAGAAGCAATGCTGAACGTAATCAATCTACCCTGTGTTCACTCAGTCCCAATCTCCATGCAACTTCTATGGGCACAACTTTATTTTTCATTCAATTCACTGCACTTTGTAAAGCATGGAAGCCATAGCAAAGGCTTCCTTCATTATGTTCTTCCTTTTGAACTTTCAGTTGCCAAGTTATTTCTTTGCCAAAACATACATGCCTCGGAACTTTTCTAAAATGAGGTGTGATTAGGATATTTTGTTGGATTTTTTTATTTGAATGTTCTAACTCTAAAATGGCTGAAGAGACCTTTTCCTCTAGTTCAAAAACCCAAAACCAACTGTACCAAATTAAATGAGCTTCAAACAATCCTTTGCCCACCAAGAAAAAGCAGAATAACTCAAAATTAATCCCAACTTTCTTTACAAAAGCAGATCAAATCCATTTTAGCTATTGTGAAAAATCTACTTGCTGAAAATTGTGGCATTAACATTAATCAGGCTTATTTTATGAGTTTGGTGGAACAAAATCCCTGGTACTCAAATAGTAAAAAGCAATAACAAGAAAGACCTGTACTTAAAGAGGTTACAATTTACCCAGAAAAGATACAAAGAAATAGC
>NW_009938546.1:105694-107305 GCF_000696875.1 Nestor notabilis
AAGAGTGCTTTGTAGCCTGGATTCTGTAGTGAACTACATGTTCACTAATCAAAACTACTCTGTTACCTGAACAATGGCATGTTCTATTCCTAAAGATATAATCAAAAGTTCAGGTTAACAAACTATTTTAACAAGCTTTGGCAAAGGATGTTTTACCACAAAGGCTTTAAATCAGCATATGCAATATTATATGGAATGGCTATACATTTACTAAGTAAACATATCAAACTGTTCATATAGTACTCATTATGTGACACAAAGCCTGCAAAAATAAAATGCAGGAGAGGGATGCATGGAAGGGAATCCATGTTACCATTTCTGTTTACAATTGTGTAGAACAGTTTGACTGGAAATAGGTGGGACTGTCTATCTAATTCATTCAAATATGCATTCAACCTGTTTAAATCATCGAGTTGATTATGTAAATGAGCTTTCTATGGAAGATGATGAGTATAGGTTTTTTTCCCTTGGGTTCTAGTATGGTGCAATGATGACAAAAAAAATGGCCACTAGGAAAATAGCTACCAATTTCTCTGTTTCCCAAATGAGCTATTAGATAATTTACATAGACCGAGAGGAATATTGAAGGTTTACAGGCCTATCCAGTCTCATCACAAAAAAACCATACAGGTAAAATTCTGCAGATCCTCAACTACAAATTAATTATTCATTATATAGATTCCTTATACCTCCATGAAAGATGTAGGAAACTGCCATGTTTACGGGTCGTAGTGCATCATGGAAACCTAATGGGGTATGAACTGGTTTGCACCTTCACTGATTGCAAGAGGAACTTATGGCCATAAATTGGGTTTAGAAATTGGAGCTTAGCAACCTTGTAAGTGCTAGAAAGAAGCTTTAGAATAATTTCAGATATCGCTCAGATATCAGCTTTCTTATAAAATAATTTCACAATTACTTTATTAGTCTTCTAGAATTGAATCTCCTAAATTGGATAGCACCAGGGGAAAATAAAGAACTACTTCCAAATGAATAGATAAGAACTCTAGACAAAACTCTTTTCGAGATATTACATCACTAAGCATGCCTGGTATTATTAGTCTTTGGACTGCAAAGTTTTGGGTTTATAATCTGGTTGTTAGAATAACAACAAATAAATTCTAAACAGATCAACATGTGAAATCAGGAACATTCATCTAAAAACATCAAAGCAGGAAGGAAAATTAATATTGAAATGGGATTATTTGTGACCAGCAGGTTGAGGGAGGTGATTCTCCCCCTCTACTCTGCTCTCATGAGTCCCACCCCACCTGCAGCACTGACTTCAGCTCTACAGCCCCCAACAAAGAGAGACAAAAAGTCCACAGGGGGGCCACAGATATGATCAGAGGCTGGAGCACCTCTCCTATTAAGACATGCTAGGACAGCTGGGGTTGGTCAGCTTGGAGAAGAGAAGGCTCCCAGGAGACCTTAGAGCTGCTGCCAGTACCTGAAGGTGGCCTACAGGAAAGACTGCGAGAGAGTCTTTGTCAAGGACTGTTAGTGACAGGATGAGGAGTAATGGTTTTAAACTGGAACAGGGTAGATTTAGGTTACATATGAGGAAGAAGTTCTTTACTGTGAGGGTGCTGAGGCCCTGGCACAGTTTGC
>NW_009938546.1:107432-125752 GCF_000696875.1 Nestor notabilis
GGAGCTAGACTATCTTTAATGTCCCTTCTACCCCAAACCACTATATGATTCTATGATAAGCTCAGTGTTTTCATTTACAACAACTATAAAATAAAAGCATACCTGCTACATAATTACACACATGACTTTTTTATTAGTTCTCACACTTGAATAACTGGAAGCCAAACTTTTTTCTGGAAAGCTGAGTAGTTCTCAATTTTTGCAATTTATAAATATCTCAAATTGTTGGTTTCTAATTCTAATTTTTTAATTTCTCGACTTTGGGTTGTATGTGTGGTTTGGGGGTTTTTTTGTTTGGGTTTTTTTTGGGTTTTTTTTGTTTTGTTTTTTATTATTTATTTACTTCTGTGCTCAATTAAAATATCTTAACTATCACTTAAGGAATAGACATTTGTAACAAATGATGACATTCTTTAGGACTAGGAACTGGCACCATGTCAATTATGACTTTTTTCATTTAAGTATTTTATAAATCAGAATATTAGACTTATTTAAACACTGTCTTATTTGTGCTCCTAGTAGGTTGTACTTCTCGAAGTGTACGTTGCAGTTAGCACAGCAAGCTGTACATACAGCAGTGACAATGGAAATTAAAGAATTAACACAATAGGTTGGAGTTGTCTGAGTTTACTGCCATTGTCTTTTTTGCTTTTTGGCATTTAGACCAGAAAAGAGTTTAACACTCTGCTTTTAAATGATTCCACATTTTCATGACATTACTGTCAGTGTCAAGTCCAAGTCTCCTTTTTTTTTCCCTAGACATAATATCAGTGGGTATGTAGGAAAAATACTTTGGCTCAAGAATTGGGCCTACAGCTTCTCTTATTAAGACAAAAAAGCAGTTTTGCTAAAACAAAACACTGCAGCAGTTTCCGAGGTAGGCAACCTATTAACCAAAATTGCTTTCCTTTTAAATCATGAGAGCTTTCCTCCTGTTTGAACTTGTGCCTCCTCCTTTTCGAGTGTTAAATGGTTTATCTTCCAAGCTGTCCTGGAAAAATCTCTGGTTTCAGGACAGTGAACCAATGTGTGTATTGTTTATAGTATAAGAAAACTTAGACACTGAAGAGCTAAGATATTCGACTGAAGTTTATTTTTACAGTTATTTAATATATGAAAAGAATCATCATAATAGAGAGAGAAACATATAGTCACAAGCATGAATGCATACAGAATCTGTGATTTATAGTAAGAGGCATATAAACAGAGAGCCACTGAATACATTTATCTGCCAAAAAGCTCTCATAATTTGGTTACCTGTGGGTATTCAGTGCCTATTTCTGTGCCTAATTTGTTTTTCATGTTCACCCTTCATGTAAGTCTTTAAATTTGTGCATGTTTGGAGTCTTGTGCATGTATGGTATCTCTAATAGGCAGAACCCAGTCTTTTAAGAAGTCTCTGAGGTAATTTCCATTTGAAGCCATTACCATTCAACGGCAATAGTAACTTAAGAGGCCAGACATCACTCACTGCAAGCTCCACTGCTACTGAACTCATGCCAGTTATGAGTACTACAGATGTTTATTCAATCAGCAGATGGAACCTTCATGGGTCATTTTTCCTCCTTCCCAAGTGTAAATGTCAGTTTGGTTGAGACTTCAAAACTTGCTTTCTTGTCACTAGGTCAAAACTCTGACCTAATCAGTAACAGCAACATTTTAGGTTAGACGTTAGGGAATCTTTGATATATTAGCTGCTGACTCAAGCATATGCCTATGAAACCAGAGATATATTCCTTTCTCCTTTGAGACACAGGTTCCAACTTACATGTTTGATATCAAGGCTATGCAATGTGCAGTTACTTTTAGCAGATGTCATTTACCTTTGAGAACAGTTTTAATGGACCATGGATGAGCCATCAGAGAAAAAATAAAATTGACTAACACTAATGCTATGCTACATAAGGTACACCATGAACAACTCTGCACTAACATATTTTAAAGTTTAGAATATTAAATATGCTCAATAGAAGCATAAAAGTGTTCCTTCTTTGCTCCATCAGTACAGCATTAAAGACAGACATGCACATTTCAGAGAAGTTATCTTTTTTCCTAATCTGCAAAGATCAGGAACCTGATAGAAATCACAGCTCAGGGCTTCAGATGTCAAAAGGCTGTCCAGCTGAGTATAACTAAGTAGAAGAAGCAACAGCTTAAAAGTCTTCCCTTATTGAATATGCTGCCAGAATTCATTCAACATTGTGAGTACAGTGCTACTTGTTTCCTTCTTTTTATGCAAGGAAATGGATAAAGAGAGGTTTAAGGTCCACTTCCTCTGCTTTTCAGACTGCTCTGTAATTGAAAATACTAAAATTATCACACCATTAATGTCCCTCCAGTCTACTTGGAGCAGCCAACTGTTCGAAATGAAAAGACATGTTCTTCTATATGCTCATTCAGCCCATAGTTTCTCTCCAAAGATGCTCTGGTTTCAAAAAAATAAATGAATTAAACTGTATTTTATTTTCTAAAGCCATTTGCAACAATACCTCTCATAATGGATAGCTTTATTTTATGCACGTGTCCTTATCTCAAAGGGCAATGAAGTTAAATTTAATCATGTCTTACTTCATTTGACTCTATAAAATGACAAACTATTAGAACAGCTATGTGACAAACAAAGCCAGCCCTGCACTCTCTGCCAGCTTGTAAGTTCCAGTTTTGATTGTTGCTGCTATAACTCCATTTTACTAGGGCACAATAACATTAAAGTTGGTAGGAGATATAATCTTGTAAGTACTGGCCTGCACAAGCGAGATCCTTTGGAATGGCATCAAAGTTGACTACACATTTTCACCCTCTAATAGAAAAGCTGTATTTACAGTGACATTATTGTGTTGCATATTTGCTGCCTGATCTCAGTCCTTAATAACAGCAAGGTTTTATTCAAGACAGTCACCTGGATTAGGTAGGTATGTTAGTTTTTGAAAGCTATGCACCACTGCTTATTTCTGGAGGCATTTTACTATCATCCCTGCCACTTGCTTGCTGTTGGAGCTTGGAAAAGTTACTCTCCCTATCTATACTTCATTTTCTCCCTTTCTGAAAATGCAGTATCATCACTAATCAGTACACAGATCCTGCAGTGCATTGCCCAGAGGTGAAACAGTATTGTTACTATTACTACAAAGCCATCCGTATATTACTGCATGCCTGGTGCTTTACTGAGTTGTCCAGATAATCTACGGCTTGTGATTACAAGCACTGTAACTTCCTGAAATACAACTGAGAAATAAACTTGAGCCCAGTATTAAACACTTAAAGTCCTACTAATTAAAATGGCAGTACTTGTGTTAAGAACTGTTCCTTAGGAGGAAAGGGTTGTAGGACTAGGCTTTTATTGTAAGGAATAAAACACTGAAAATGTGGTTTTAATTCTTCATGCAGGCTGTGACTATTTATAGTAGATACATATATATGTATACATACAAAAAAATTGTAATTTCTGGGAATCAACTATATAGTTTGCCTATAGGCCATTTCAACTCTGCATGTTCAATCCCAAGTATACATTCACCTCACCTTGAAATTGCAACAAATGTACATAGCCAGGTTGCTAACAATCAGAATATCACTGTATTTCAAAGAATTCCTGAAGAAATATTTTAGGACGGTTACTGTATATGCTCTTCCTTTAACTCAGTCCTGTATTTAACAACAATATAATTTCAATTTCAAATATAGGAATTCTAATCCTTTGCCTTTACGGAAACCAACTCATCACAACTTCAATGAAAGTTTCTTGTTTTCTCAGTATTTTCTTCACATTGTTCTCGCAACCCCGAGTTACAGGGCCATATTTTTATCTTTTGTGTCTAAACATTGTCCCTGAAGAAATCCGATTCCATATTACTTCAGAGTCCATAAAACTTGCAACTGCTGATGTCCCAGTTTGAAGACAAAGGTACCAACAATCCTCAGAAGATGTATTTCAGAGGGCATTCAAGCCTACAGATCTATCAGAACTGAAATCAAAGGCATGATAACCCTCAAAATAACCTCACAAACCTGGCAGAGCTCGGGGGGTTGTGATCAGCAGTGCAGAGCCTAGTTGGAGTACTCTAGCTAGCAGTGTTCCCCAGGGGCCAGTGCTCGGTCCAGACTTGTTCAACTTGCTCATCAATGAGGTGGATGAAAGGACAGAATGTGCCCCCAGCAGGTTTTCTGATGAGACAAAACTGGGAGTGGCTGATACACTAGAAGGCTTTGCTGCCATTCAGTGAGACCTGGACAGGCTAGAGAGCTGGGCAGAGAGGAACCTCATGAAGCTCAGCAAAGGCAAGTGCAGGGTCCTGCACCTAGGGAGGAATAACCCCATGCACCAGTTCAGGTTAGGTGTTGACCTGCTGAGAAGCAGCTCCACAGAGAAGGACCTGGCAGCCCTGGTGGACAGGAAGTTTTCCATGATCCAGCAATGTGCTCTTCTGGCCAAGGCGGCCAATGGTACCTTAGGCTGCATCAGGAACAGTGTGGCCAGCAGGCTGATGGAGGCCCTCGTTCTCTGCTCTGCCCTGCCTCAAACTATGGAAAAGCTAATCAAGGAATGTACAGAAGTATTATTCTTTAGTTCTAGTACCTAGAGAATCCCTTGTGTTAATTACAAAATGGGTAATACAGGAAGTATATTAAGAAAACAGTGCATTAATTACAGTTTATAAAATTCTACAAAATAAGCTTCTTTAAAGTTTTGTTTCAGGAAACCTTATCCAAAATCTAGAGACATCACATAAAATGATCAGAAAGGTCTTAAAGGGCTTTGCTGGCCCATGGAATAAAATATCAAAGTCAGCTCCAGAGCAGAGAAAGAATATAGACTACTGTATAAGTTACTTTAAGAATTCTATTAAGCAGCAAAAAGACAGACCAATCCAACTTAAAAGATGAAGTAATTGCATTAGACTTTTTAAGTAAATGCAAAACATTGTAAGCAATCTATCTGTTAGAAGGAAAGATGTCAACAGGCACAATATCCAGGATCTAGATGCCTACATATGTTCCTTCAGGAATAATAATTTCTAATTCCTGGGAAATCACATGAATGGAAAATTAAATATTATGCGTTCACTCTAATTTCTGAATGACGTAACCCTCCTCCTTACAATGAAGCAGCAGAGAAGAAAAACAGCAATAGAGAAATTGCATAAACTGGATGATAATTCTTCATTCCAGCACTATACCGGATATTATATATAACAAAGGTTCATCAGTAAGAAGCAGTCTCCAGCCTGGAGAGAAAATATGCCTGTGAAATTGTGAATATTATAAAGATTCTCTCTGGGGTCTAGCAGGTGTTGATATCCACTGTTATAAACGTACTTGAAGTAATGAGAGTATTAAGACAGTGTATACACAAGCAGTAAAGTGTAGTAGTCAAAAACATGGGGAATTGATCGACCTTTAAGCACAAGAAAATAGAGTTTAAAAGGAAAAGAGTAAAACTACTTTCAATCAGTGCTTTCCTACTGGAATCAAATCACCTATGAATGAGAGCTGATGGTAATCACTATAAATCAGAGCTAGAAATTTCATAAAAGCAGCAAAGAAAGTGAAAAGAAGTCTATGGCTAGGAGAATCTGTGAGTACAAGAGACATAGTTTTTACAAATATCAGAACAAAACAATTCTAGCAATAATTCTGATCTACAATTAAAAGCAAATAATAGAAATAATAAAAATTAAGACATTAATGCATCTGTGTCACAGGATGAAAATGAAATATCTTCCATTTGGTAGAAGTGATAGAGCAAGTTTAAAAATTGTACTAAAATTTGTCATTTTAATGGCAGATTAATTTCTAATTTAAAAGAAAATACGTTCAAACCACAGATAATTTAAAATTGGTTTGCAAAGGACAGCTCTGAAGTGATAAGACTGGCTAGAACATTCTCTTTGAAGAATGGAGAATTGCCCTAGATGGCGACGGATCTCTGTCACTGGAAACCTGAACAGAAAAATATGAGGTCTTCCTCCAAACACATGCTGTAGTTACTAAGAGAATTCAGTTATTAGAGTCCTATTTGTATTATACAGAAACTGAGAATAAATGATAAACATGTCTCTTCTTTCTTTATAAAATGAATTAGTCTAAGAGAAAGGGTTGTAACATTTATTAGCAGAACAAGAAGCCCAAGATATGAGTCAAACCTCTATGTGAAAAAAATCTTAGTCTATCAAGTTCGAGTACTTGAAAAAAGGTAGGCAATACACAGGGCAACGATCACTTTTAGGAAATCAGATCAAACTCTTGGTTGGCTAGAACATTTTATCAGAGCAATTCCTACTGGATTCATGAGGTAAATGTTTATTTCTGGTCCTCAAGTTGAATTTGGCTTGCTTTCTCCTTTCTCACCAAGCTAGAATCAGCTATGATCTATACATAATGACACATGTGTTCTTTTGCTACAGGCATGTTCAATTTGATTTTTTTTTGATAGCACAGAAGCTATGAGTGTTTGCAGCACAGAAGAAATGTGTGCAAACAGGCATTTATAACTGCACAACAAATGTCTTGAAATAAAAGCCTGAACCAGTTGTGAATGGGATTTGCTTTTCTTGGATTTTTTGGCTGTTCACATTCCTGCCATCTCTTTCTTTTCCCACTTATTTCTTATTATTTATTAGGACTAGTATTTACCACTATGAAGGAAACAGGTATATGGCAATGCCGATGGAAGTCATTACATTAATGGGAAGTCTTTAAACACCTACTAACCACAAGAAAAATATTAAGGCTTTTCTTAAACATTTGCTCTTTTTTACATTAATTACTGGTGCAAGATCTGCAGCCTGAACAGGACTAGTGATTTCCAGTTTTAAAAAGTGTATGGCCATACTTCACATGTCTACTGAACTCAACTCACACTTACTGCTTTCACAGTCTTGTGAAGAATTTTTATTTCCAAATTATTATTAAGAAAAAGTCACTCTAAAATGAAAAGGTTTATGGGCTATGCAAAATCATTAAGCTTTTCTTTCCCTGTAATACTTACTGAATTTATCATTATTCTTCACGTAAAGCCCTGGTAAAGTAACTGAACAATTGCCAGCAGGAGTACAAAGTCAGATGGAGATGAAAGCTTAAAATGTAAGTGTGTATGTGTATTCATGTAAGAATGCAGAACTACAAAAAAGGCTTCTGGCTTAAAAGAAGAAACCAATCACTTTAGGTAGAAATCATGCGGCTACTTTTATTTATTTCTTATTTCTCAGCTGACACATTTGCAGGATCAGAGTTTTATTGAACTCTTACTCCTAAGTGTATGGGCACCGTGCTTCCTATGTTACCTCTGTTTAGCAAAGTACCGCAACTTTTCACAGCTTCTAAAATAGTCTTCCTTTTAGATAGCTGGATAGATGTTCCCCTTCTATAAACACTACTTGGAGACTCCACCTGCAAATCAGCTCAATATCATAAAATCTGTAAGAGGCCAGAAGAGACCCCGTAACTCTGTATAGGTTCAAGAAATATTCATTTCAAACTTTGAGTCTTTATTGACTCCCATCCCAGAAGTCTGTTTCTCAGAGGCTTATAGTATATAATATTGGGGTGTACATTGAGTTGGGCTTGGGATGGCAAAAAAAATTAGGACCTATGATTCTATGAATGAGATGTGTCTTAAAGTGTGAAGTAATAGTCTGTTAGCTAGTTAGTTAGTTAGTTCAGATGGGAAAGAGAGGTATTATCAAAGTCAATGATAGTAATGTTACTATGTGAGATCCTGGGAGAGGCTGAGCATCTGCTGGTCATCCCCAGGGACCAAAGAGACCATTTCTCTGTTCATGATCAAAGGTGTAACAAAATTCATATGCTTTCCCAAAGGACTGTGATCTCTTTCTTATTTAAATATTTGTAAAATTCACTGGAAATCTTAGAAGAAGCTGTAATAGAAAAAAGTTTTACAGCACCAACTCACATTCTTGCTTGAAAACAAGGTTCTACAGCATTCACATTCCAGCTATTTCTTTATCTTAGCACTTTCTCTGAACTGCTATTTACACTTTGTCTGTCAAAGAGGCAGATTACCTCACCTGAGTATCTCAGTACTGAGTTGGTATATGAATTTTAGCAGATCGGGGGCAGCTTGCAAATTCATGCAGAATCTGGCTATGTTCTACCCCAACATTAGAGAGAACACAGGTAAACATTGTCTTTGGGGGAGAAGCGTGCCAACAGTGTACACCCATCAACATCTCCTTAGATACAGGGAGCATTTAATTACGAGGTTATTTTGAACTCTTTACATGTTACAACAGGTTATACCTTCCCAGTAGATATTTTTATTTAAGTAGTCATCAAGGCAACAGAAAAATTTATCTTTCGCTTGATATCAGTGGGATATAAATTCTTTTCAGCATCACACACTTTTAAGCAACTGTGATGGTATAAATCACCAACAAAGCAGCACACTCTGCATATCAACAGCTACATGTTTTATGCAGGCTCACTTCTGCCCAGTGGAACTGAGGCTTCTTCAAAATAAAAAGCAATGCAAATTATTGCATTCACCATTGGGTCCTATAGCAGAACTTCAGAGGAATGACTAAGGAAAACAAAGCTCTTTTCCTCAGCCTTTGCAAAACTATCAGCATGCTACCCAAGTTTTATTTCAGGCACTGACTGCAGACACACAGGTCACTGCAGCGTGCCCAGTGGAGGACAGAGCATCTTTTTTCTGACAGATTCCTTAGCGGAATGTGCCCTTCTCATGTTGTATTTAAACAAAGGAGAATATTATTAGGTCAAGAAAAGACTAAGCCATTGTTTTCACTAAATTCACTGCTGTCAGAGTGGAATAGCTGACTTGCTGCCTTGGTTCACTTGTCCTAATGTGTCTGTACAACAACAAGTTTCCACTCACTTTGGACAGATTCAAAAACTAACGCAGGGCAAACATGACAATACCTGTATGAACAACTTAATCTGTCAAGATGGAACTGAGCTCAGTTCCCTAAGGTCATATCCCACAAACCAGTGATGTTATGGGATGGTTTTATGGGATATTATCCCGTAACGATGATATCCTATCATTAAGCTCAGTTGCAAGGTAATAGCATCCAGCCAATGCAACCAGTCAGACCCCTGAGACAAAGCCCATTCTTCTGTGCCCTGCTGCATGCCTCACACATGCCAGCATAGGGCCTAGCATGGACATCTCTTCACAGACATCAGGCTAATGGAAAACAAATCTAGCCTTTCTTTTCCCATTTAAAGACAAATGCTTCCTGTCAAAGGAACAAAGAAGTTACTGGGACTGGAGAGTTCTTATTTGCAGTAGATGGGTAAGGTGGAGGCTGTCATCTCTCCTAGCTTCAAATCCCTTCTCCAGATTCAAGGTCTGGATGCTGGACAATGCAGAGGACAGCACAGCCTTCATTAAAACTTTGTTTAGAAACTGGTTTCACATCTGAAAAATATTAATAGGCAAAATGTTTCTTGCAATGGTATGACCTTTATGACCAATGACTGGTGCTCCTAAATGTGTCTACAAGAAAAAATAATAAGGAGCCTTGAGACTCACATAAGATATATTTTCCCATTATACCCATTTATAAGTGAAAAAGCCTTTGCATTAAGTGTAGCAAAATGATATTTTAAGTTCAACCAAACCCACATTTTTTTTCAGTGGCAGCCTTGTTTATGGCAATAACAGCCCAGTGCTCCATTTACAGGGATGGAGGTTAAATGTAACTGACTCAGCTCAGCTACTTTACCAGCAGAAGCAACAAAGCCATCCTAATAAGACTCTAGGGTGTGAATTAGAGGTAAGAAGAAAAATCTCCCAATTAAAATTTTCCTAAAGGTTGAAGGCTTACAACCACTACACACTGTGTCAGATCTGGATGCAAAATAAAGCAAGACCTCTTAGTTGTGATGGGGCTAAGACAGAACAACAAAGGGAGTATATTCAGAGCCAGACAGACTATAGGCAATCTGTTCTAATAATAGGTATATGTCTAGACTTAAGGCTAAGTTCTGAGAAACTATTGTTGAAATCAGTGAGAACTCTGCTGAGGAAATAGAGAAAAAAGCAAGCAAAGTACTTGAGCAGTTGGTCATAACATGCACACATTAAAAAATGCACAGAAAGACATCAAAACAAACCTCTTTAATGGAAAAATTAACTACTTCTGATTGTCTTTAGTATGTGCCAAGTGATGCAGAGTTGGGTCTTGCTTGTTCATGTACTAATTTTTGTTTGAAAACATGTAAGATCTAAACAATGAGTAAAAAAACCCCACAGTCCATCCAGATATGATAGTTTTAATCCTGGAAAATTCTGACATTTATCTACAGAGCCTAGGCTGGATTTAAGAGTTCTGGAGTTCTTGCCCAACTCATTGACAGGAGTACAAGTACAGGACATGCTCCCACGAGGACTAGATACCCATCAAAATTATGTTTACCTGTGGCCATACTGGACTTACTTCTCATATAGGATAACTGTCTAGTAGCATACATGTGGAATGAATTTCTGTATTTTATATATTTCCAATCCTGAATATGCAATACATAGAGTGCCTAAGGGAGAGCTAAGCCTCACCAGAGTGTGGGAAGCAGCTGTACAGAAGCATAGATAATACCATGGGAATTTCAGTCTACTCTAACTCCATCTGCAGGGGACTAAAATGAAGAGGATGAAATGTCCAGGCACATTAATATTAGCCTACCTATTGTTTCACTCACTTAAAAGGTATCCTGCCCTTCACTTCAAAATTCCCCTCAGTTCATGTATCTTCCACATCTTTCTCATTAATTTCATCTAGCACATGAATCAAGAAGTAATAAGACTTTCAGGTTCTTTGAACTGCACTAGAGTATATACTCCATTTGTATAAAAGCCTTCTGAGAAATTCAGGAACTATCAGATTTTTTCATTAAATTGATTACTGAATGTCTTAATTTTTAAATTGCTGTGGCTATGTCTATACAGACAGCTTAAGTTGCTATCAAACCCTAACTGTACCTTAACATGCCTGAAGTCCTTTATCTCAACGAAAACTGAGCAGTCAGCCTTGAGCTCTGTTCTTTCAGAAATATAAGACCAGTGCTATGAACCAGAACACTGGCATTTCCCCACATGGCTGCTGGACATAGGTGTTGATTCCCAATTACTTTTAGTAGAAGCATTTTCTATCCAGGTACTCACATGAACATCAGCAGTGTAAGCCAAAGTTGTATTGTACTATCATCCCATCCCTTACCAAGCATTTACAACTCCCTGAACTGAGTCAAGTTTCTAACTTCTTCAAACTTCCCAGGTTTTCTGACCTTTGCTGCTTCCCTTCTCTGTCCTTTACATATATGCAAGTGACTGATTTGCCACATATCTTAATAAAAATTCAGAGGTTGTCTTCACATAAAACTCTTCTTTCCCAGTTGACAAATAGCTCATTGTTCACCCAGAGTAAACCAGCATGTAAATCTATAAAAGGTGACCAGGGAAACTGGAAGCTTGGTATTGTCAGGAAAGCTGAGGGAAGAAAATACCCTGGGAATGTCTTTTATGATTATGAATGAAGATGATGTTGCTTGGTTTAGCTTGCTAGTAAAATTCTTATTCCCTTGGTGCTTTTTATTCTACTCGCTCTTTTTCCTTTTCTGTCACTCAGAATCTCTGTTTACTTTTATTTGTATCAAAACAAAGATCCTCAGTGTCTACCAAAAGATTTCAGCCTACTTCAGCATGCCTTGGAGAACACTATAAACTTTGCCAACTCTTTGTCTCCTGCCTGCCTTCATAACTTCAGGCTTTCCAGGCCTGACTGAGATTGCACTGCAATGCAGGGATCCATTTCATTATGCTTTCCCTCCTTCGGTAGTTTTGGGGAAGACTAAATGATGAACAAAGTCTGGGCAATCCCTAAGCTCTGCAGACACTTGGCACCAAGATGTACCAGTCAAAACATGGCACTGCCTCCCAAGAGCAGTCACTTCCACATTTTTCTGAAAACTAGTTTTTTTCTTTATGCAGCAAGACATACTCAGGCTTGGAATATTTCAGAGAATGCAGAACTACATAGGAGTAAGTGAAGTACAAGATGGCTGGGATATCAGGAGTCCCAGGTGTCTCAGTGAACCTTCCCAGGCTAATTACAGCATCACTGTAGACTGCAGTGTTCCGGCACATATCTTTTTTATTCCTTATTGAGTTAGGTAGACTAAAGGTATGTTGGATATGCTGGCATCTACATAATTTCTCCACTGGCTCTCCTTCCCTTTATATGCTTCAAGTCCAAGTTACAGTTTTCCTGACTAAAAATCATTAGTTTTCTCTAAGGTTCACTGAATGGCTTTCCTTAAACAGTTATTAAGTAAAAGCACATCTTTAGAGAAGAAAATATAGGTGTATGGTTTATTTTTCTTTTTCCGAAGATACCCTATACTAGCTTCTGTAAAAAAAAGTTGTAAAAAGGAAATGTGCCAATTATAATTGATACATAAACAAGAATAACCCTTCAAAACTATTATAACCCAGAAGTAATATTGGGCAAAGCTTGTTTGTACTGCCTTAAGATCTTCAATGTCAGCAAAATCTAAATAATTTAAGTAATAACTTGTAATCGTAGTACATTTAAGAACAGAAAACTTTCTTATAACAGCAGTATTGTACTCTATTAAGGCTGCCATTAAAGCTTCAAGTATTGGAAACCCTCCCACAGGAAAACAACATAAAAGACCATGAGCTTCTCTCATCGGCCTTATCTTTAATCGTAATTCGTACGTTTTCCCTAAACTATACCCATACTTGTGTTTAAAATGCCCTAATTAAGCTTTTTGATGAATGTATGCAAAATATTGATTTTGCAAACATCCACGTTGCTGTTTGCAATATGCATACCAAAACATGCCCATAAAATAATGCTGACACCTACAAAAAATGGTGAAGGTGCTAAAAATGACAGATTACTTCTGATAGCTGTTATTTCATTAAACGGTAAATTATAAAGGCATTAGAAGGCTGAGATAAGTAGAAAAAGGAAAATCAAGTACGAAAATTAATTCTTCTCTTATGTGCTAGTACAAATGTAGCATCTTTAAGAGCTCACTTGAAGGCAAATTTATACCCTAGTACAGAAGTTACAAGCTCAGTACCAAGATATAGTAGAAACATCACTTTAAACACTGAAGAAACCTTTAACAGTGGAAGAAAAAAATAGATGAACAAACATGGTGAAGGGAATAATTGTCTCCAGTATCTTTGGAATACAGAGACTTACTTTCATGTCTAGCATCTGGCTTCTACACAAATCCAAGGGATTTTAAAATCAAGCCCCGTGGACTGAGAGTAAACCCCAACCCTCTCGAAAGTAAATGGTTCTGCTGAATGAAGTGGAGGAATAATGGTCTACAGCAAACAGGTGGAAATTGCCTGTGAGAGGATAGGCTGCTCTTGATATTGTCAATTTGTTTATACCGCAGCTTCCAAATACAGAACACCTAAAGCTTGCACTCAGCAGGCAGAAAGGTGTGCTTCACAGAAGTGGCATCAGAATAGAAATAAATTGGATACCACTTAGAGACTTGAAAGCCACTGAAAAGCAGTGAGATGAAAGGCAAATGCCACTGAAAGTGACAGCAATATTTTCTTCCAGAGCACAGAAAACATAAAAGAAGAGAGAATTCTTCAATAGCATAAAGAGAAAAGATGCTGTCTTTCAGTAATTGAGTACCATACCTCTTCATGGAATTCAAGTAAATACTTCAAAATGGGGCACATTAAACAGCACTGCATTCAAGAATCCCTCTCCATTGTTTTCTTGCTATAATGTGCAATATACAAACATGAGAGGAACAAGCTATGAATTGTGGTGTAGGCAGCTTTGTCTTCACCTGTGATTACCATTTTGCCGTAAAGCTCTGAGATTAATATCGAGTTGAAACTACATTGTAAAATATATCATTTTGCATAACTGTACTTTGTCTAATGTTTCCAAATGCCTCTTTTAATGAAACATTATTCCATGATACATTGCTATACTAAAATGTCTCATGGCATTAGCTTTACATCAAAGTTTAGAATGCTGACATTTCCCACATAATATACTCAGCCTGATTAACATTTTTACATAAATGCACACTTTTTAACCAATGAGGCATGTCTTGTTCATTTTTCAAAATATTATGGCATATTACATCTCAAAATGAAAGCCTCAACACTTGCTTTTCAGACAGATAAGTTTCCAACTGCTAGCAGAAGTACACATGGCTGCTAAAACAGAATGAATCAAGCTTAGATGATTTGGGGGGCATTATTAAATCGCTTTTTACAAAAGATGAATGCAGGTGCCAGTGTCATGGGTCTTCAGAAATCATTTTATGTTTTTTTTCAAAACACTTCTACACTCTTCATCTGCTGCATCACAACTGCTAATAACAGACTGTTCTTTCTCACTGCAGTGCAATGAGATGAGCGTAGGGAAGAATCACGTTTGTGGCTACATAAGAAGTCAAACAATGGAATGGTTGGGAGCAAAGGTATGCGGACCAAAAAATGTATCAGGGATTTTGTCACAGGTTTCCCCAGCCAGCTGATTGTTCTGTGTGCGAAGATCTGTGTAAGTGGAAAAGGATTGAAACTGAAGGCAAACGACATGAGAAAGTGCATGGTTACATAGAAAGTGTGTTTAGAATGATGACAGATAATTGCTGAAAGGTATATAAGCTGGAAAGCATGGAACAAAATACTACTATTAGTTTTCATCTTACTCCTCTGATTGCAACTGTAACTTTAAACAGATGCTGAGAAAAGATTTCGAGCAGTAAATGAATCAAAAAATGTTCAGAAAACCAATGTTCCACCTTTTATAGTATAAGCCACCAGTTGCTTCCCATCAGTTTATAGTGATAAAAGTTCTGATACAAAGCACAACTACTACGAGACTATTATGCACTACAAAGAAAGGAAGGAAGCATCAACTTTCCTCCTAACATCTTCAGCTCCTGCAGCAGAAAGGGAATAACAGATTTTGTCAAATGAGCATTTCCAAAGCACAGTGCCTCCCTCAACTGCTTCAGAAAAAAACATAGTCCCTTCTCTACATCTGGCTATGTGCCATATGCCCAACATGTGAGAACCTATCAGGTGCTCACACACAGAGAAACCTCAGTACCACAGGAGGACTTGCAAATGCCACCCAACATTGTGGCTGATCTCCAAAATCGTCAGTGTTCAGATACCCACAAATTGTTTTGGCAAAGCAACACACTTTATTAAAGCCTGACCAGACCTTGCCAAGTGTGTGTGTGTGCATGCAAATATATATATTATGTAGACACAAAAATGTATCATTCTCTTCCCGTCTTTGTTTGACATAAACCACTCACAAATTTTGCTGACCTCTCTTTCCAGTTTATCACTTCTTTGACCAACCTATATCTGAAAGTTATTCTGGGGAACCTCTGGACCAAGCACAAAGTTTATGAAGAGGTTAACTAAAAAAAAAAAAAAAAAAAAAAACAAGAAAAGGAAAAAAAAAATCAAAACCCACTCCAAAACAATAAATAGGAAACAAAAAAATCCAACCCAAACCAGAACTGCCTGAAATTTTATGGAGACAACAGGATCGGCTGTATTATTTTCTTTTTCCTGTTACATATTATTGGTAGATCTAGACAAAGTTTGCCTTTAAAGTACTTACTAGGATACTGAATTGAAAGGCTGGCTCTGGAGATGTTTTATAGGCCTACAAAACTGCACAAGGGCAGGCTCAGATCTTTGTAGCTTGTGGCTGTTGAACACTAGAACAACATATAGCCTTCAGCAAGACCCACGTGTGCCAATAAAGCCTTTGCTGGGTTAGGGCTGACTGCATTTACAAATGCGCTCTGCTTGGCTAGAAAAGACTTTATAACCACAGAAGTACATATGAAACTGGTAGTGTTGGGGGGAATTATTTGTTATATTGTAGGTCCTCATAATATTATGGGCCTGAGGTACTTCCAGTAAAGACAGATGAGTCGTTCAATACATACATTTCAAATACATACATTTGAACTTTTCAGTGATTTTACTCCAACCATGCTTTCACCTCTTTTGAATTTACTTCCATGAACATTTGGAGCAATGAAATTTTGCTGGCACAAGTTTAAAAGCATATGCATGATATTCATGGCAACTACTCCTGATGGACAACAGAATATTTAGAATTGAAAGTGCCCACACTAGTAACTACATCTTCTGGTACACGAGTTGCTGTTCCATTATGTTGGTCAGAATAAAAAGGGGCATCTCAAATAATAGCTCGCATTGCTGACAGGTGCAACTCTGCTGTTTCTACTTTTTCCTTTGCCTTTATCACCAACTACTAATGACAGCAGCCAAGGCTTCAGGGCTTCCTCCTGCACGCTCACTGCCTAAAACACCATTAAAATGATTAGAGAAAATTAAATATACACTCCTCTTGGGACTGATGCTGCATGGTCCAATCCTGTCAACACGTGCTTGGATATTTCGCTCTTCTGACATAATCTTGTTCGTAAAAGGAACCAGAGCTAGACAGCATGTAACTGTAAACTCAATATTAATGGTGCATTTTACTGCCTTTCCTTGTAAATGGGAGCAGAGAGATCATTAATATGAAGATATAATCTTAAGATAAAGACATTCTCATTAAGATGTATCATACACAACAAGAAAGTATTAAATATCTGTATATTATAGGCATAGATCAAGAGCAGCTGAACACTATTAGGCAGTAAATATAGGGACACTACTGCTCTTCTCCCCTTTGGGCTTGCCTTACTGCGGAAAACACCAGTGAGAAATTTCATCTATTCTTAAGCAAGAAAAACACCCAAACATGGACAATTCAAAGTATGACTGCCTTGAGGAGCCTTGAAAGCCCAATTAGGCCTAGATGTCGTTTCAGATTTGATGACCAAACACACAGAAACATAATGCAAAAGAAATCATTATTAAACATATTCTTAACGTACTGGTAAAACCTTGGGAATGGCTCAATTAAGTACCTGTGATACAGAATACATATCAACTGCTTCTAAAATTACACTGTGTCCCTCTTTGTGAAATTAATTTCTCTGACCATAAAACGTGACCTTTACTTCTTTCTGCACTCTTATTAATTGCATGGCACTTCACTGGCTCTTGTTGAACTGAAGCTGGAGAATTAGGCCACAGAAAGGTCACTTTCCTTTCTGCTTGCAAGCTAATTAATGAGATCTAAACAGCAGCTTATGTCTAGAAGCAGAATGGATTAGGTTGTATGCAAGGAACTTTCCAAGCTATGGTTACAGAAGCCAGGCAAGACTATGTGGCTGAGGCTGTGATTACAACACATTGAGCTTAACATCCTGTCTTATGAGTTGTCTTCACAAGTGCCAGTAGGTGATCATTACTTATAACCATCCAGAAATTCTAAAAGCTTATTTGTAACCATACAGAAAATTCTGTGTTAATTACCACAAAGAGAAAAAACATCCCCTTGCCTCCTAATGGTAAAGCTATGAAACAAGAATGTAGTCCCTACATGTATAATATGAACCAACTAAAATAATGTCAGATCAAAATACTTTATAACTCATTAAGTAGGTAACCCAAACCCTTTCTCTGTTTTAGAAATGGACTGAATAAGACCAAACTAGTAAAAAGCCTCAGAGTCTGAGCCAAGTATAAAAATTGAGGTACATCTTTCTTTAATGATATTATATATAAACAGTCAAATCTTTATACAAGCATTACAGAAAAAAAAAAAAAAAAAAAAAAAAGGTATTTGATATGACCAAAATGCAAATTATCCTTTATATGAAAAGCTGCCAAGGGTACAATCATGCCAAAATAGTGGAACTGTAATATACTAAAAGACAAAACAGTAAACACTCTGTACATGTGATCTTATCACTCACTGCTACAGGTTGGGCAGAGAAAAGATTCAGAGTAACCCTGTGGAGGAGGACTTGGGGGTGCTGGTTGATGAAAAGATCAACATGAGCAGGCAGTGTGCGCTTGCAGCCCAGAAACCAACCATGTCCTGGGCTGCATCAAAAGAAGCATGACCAGCAGGTCAAAGGAGGTGATCCTGCCCCTCTACTCTGCTCTAGTGTCCTCAACATAAAAAGGACGTGGAGCTGTTGGAGCAAGTCCAGAGGAGGGCCACAAGGATGATAAGGTGGCTGGAGCACCTCCTGTATGAAGACAGGCTGAGAAAGTTGGGGCTGTTCAGCCTGGAAAAGAGAAGGCTGCGTGGAGACCTCATAGCAGCCTTCCAGTATCTGAAGGGGGCCTATAAGGATGCTGGGGAGGGACACTTCATTAGGGACTGTAGTGGTAGGGCCAGGGGGACTGGGTTTTAACTTAAAAAGGG